>NC_079211.1:145150269-145235269 GCF_029633865.1 Lampris incognitus
TCTAATAGTACTAACATAGTACCACTGTACATACTGATACACATGGTACATAGACAGTACCTCTAACAGTAATAACTTAGTACCACAAGTACATACTGATACACATGGTACACTGACAGTACCTCTAACAGACTAACATAGTACCACAGTACATACTGATACACATGGTACACTGACAGTACCTCTAACAGTACTAACATAGTACCACAGTACATACTGATACACATGGTACACTGACAGTACCTCTAACAGTACTAACATAGTACCACAGTACATACTGATACACATGGTACACAGACAACAGGACCACTAAATGAGTATTAATCACTATGTAACTTTGTCTGGAAAGATTTCACAAAGTTGTCATTAACAACAACATCCATCCATTATCCAAGCCGCTTATCCTGCTCTCAGGGTCGCGGGATGCTGGAGTCTATCCCAGCAGTCATTGGGCGGCAGGCGGGGGGGACACCCTGGGCAGACCACCAACAACAACGGTAAATATGGCTTCCCAAACATAAAGCTGAACACTAACCTGTTGCCGTGTAAACCAACGAGCTTCCTCGATCTCGTTCTCATCCACTCTGATGTCTGTTGACATGGCAACGGCCAGACAGCCGATCATCAGGTTGGAGGGCATGGGCCAGGGCTGACTGAACACATATTGGACAGGTCCCACCTTCACTCCGCTCTCCTCCTCCACCTCCCTCCTCACCGCTTCCTCTATCGTCTCCCCTGGAGAGAAAGGCTGATTTATCAGTCTAGTGCTCATAACATGGCCTCTCTGGTTTAACACTAGAGTGGTTGTTGCGTCTGATTGGGTGCATCTGTGATGTGGGGGACTTCCTGGGATTGACACTGCGGAGCACTCCCCTGACATCATCTGTGCTCATGTAGCGAATTCGGGGGGCAGCCGGGAACAGCCGAAGCCAGGACGCGATCCCGGATCTCCTGCACAACGGGCGACTACGTTAACCAGTCGACTAAAGCAGTGTTTCTCAACCCAGTCCTCAAGGACCCCCTATCCTGCATATTTTCTTTGCAACCCTGAATAGGTACCTGTTTGTAGTTATTCAACCAATCAGCAATGAATTTTGTCAGATGTTGCACACCTTGCATAATTAAGTGCTGCGAGATGATTGGTCGAGTAAGTACAAGCAGGGCTACCTATGCAGGGTTACCATGAAAATCTGCAGGATAAGGGTTCCTTGAGGACTGGGTTGAGAAACACTGGACTAAAGGGTCTGACCCCCCAAATTCGTTAGCTGGTGCCGTGACCCGGATTCTTCGGATCAGCCGCTGCAGATCGCTGAGGTCAGGCCGTGAGCAAGTAAGTGTATGGTGCCGTGGGCAGGGAGAATCCGGGGACTGTGGTGACTGTTGATAAAACATTTTTTTGTCGTTATCTTTTTTTTAATCCGGGTCACGGCACCAGTTGTAACTGACTAATAACTGTTGCAATCACAGCATTGGTGACAGACGTACCCTTAGCCCCCCCCCTCGGTTCAGGGATGGTCGTTCCCTCTTCACATAGACGGCCTCTTTGAGTCCCCGTCAAACCAGTGTTCTTCCCTATCGAGGTTGTGCATCATCAAGGATGAGGACGTGCACATCTTTGCCTGAGAGTACATCTGTCACCATCTGACAATGCTGTGATCGCAAACATTCCCAAATCCTCTGTCAATAGTACACATGGCCATCGAAACTCTAGTTAGAAACTCTAGTTAGTGCCCACACCCATATTTGCATATGAAACTAGTCGTTGGTTTCAGTCGACATGCCGCTGCATTGTTTATAAGGGTGGGGTTACCTGCAGTCAGTTGAGACTGAAGAGGTCACGTATGCCCCTTTTCCACTACATGGTACTGGCTCAACTCAACTTGACTCGACTTTTCCGTTTTCCATTACTGGAAAGTTCCGGCATTTTGGTAACCGTTGCCGCTTTCCTGGTCCCACTTTTGTTGAGGTTCCAAAAAAACTGGAGCGGGTACCAAAATCAACGCAGACCAGCTACACTGAGTAGCGACTCGACTCGCAGAGTGTCGTTTTCCGTTACCGTAACAGTCAGTACACTGGGTACTGTTACGGTAATGGAAAACGACACTCTGTGAGTCGAGTCGAGTCGAGTCGAGTCGAGCCGGTACCATGGAGTAGAAAAGGGGCAATAGATGAGTGATGAAACGTTTCTGTCAATAAATGTTGTGTCCACATGAAGTGATTCAACCTTCTTTGATTTTCTTACCTGGATTATTGAGCATGCATAATGACAACAATTTAACTGCTTGTGTGTGTGTGTGTGTGTGTGTGTGTGGGTGTGTGTGTGTGTGTTGATGTTCCCTGTATTTAAGATGAACCATATAAATGTGTATGAATCTGTTTCTATACATATATGTATGTATAAATCTGTGTGTGTGTGTGTTTCTTTAAACGTTACCTGGCTCTATGAATCCAGCCAGGCAGGAGAACATGTGGACCGGGAAGATCTTCTTCCTTCCCAGTAGACACTGGTTTCCATCAGGGTGAATTACCAGCATGATGACCACGGGGTCTGCTCACAGACAGAGACAGACAAGCAGCACTGACACAGAAACAACAGAAAATCTTCTGGTTTGATTCTCCACCATGGGGAGGCCACCACAGGAGCTCTCCATGAGCAACGGCAATGCCATCGTTCCAACCCTGCCAGGCTGTCAATCAATTGATTGTTCTGGTGGAGGTGGGTTCTACACAGTAGGACCAGAGTCCGGTGATTTGGACCAGAGTCAGGTGATTTGGACCAGAGTCAGGTGATTCACTGGTCTGTTAAAGCTGAAATCCATGATTTTCCCCTATTCACATTATTTTAGCTATGTGAAAGGTGGTGCTGCTGTGTTGGTTGTGTTGGTTCTTGCTCCCGCCCATGCTACGGTGCAGATGCTACGGTGCAGATGCTACAGTACAGATGCTATAGTACAGATGCTACGGTGCAGATGCTACGGTGCAGATGCTACAGTACAGATGCTATAGTACAGATGCTACGGTGCAGATGCTACAGTACAGATGCTATAGTACAGATGCTACGGTGCAGATGCTACAGTACAGATGCTACGGTGCAGATGCTACGGTGCAGATGCTACGGTGCAGATGCTACAGTACAGATGCTACGGTGCAGATGCTACAGTACAGATGCTACGGTGCAGAAGCTACGGTGCAGATGCTACGGTGCAGATGCTACAGTACAGATGCTACGGTGCAGATGCTACAGTACAGATGCTACGGTGCAGATGCTACGGTGCAGAAGCTACGGTGCAGATGCTTTTGCTCTCGCTCTCTGCTTTGCTCTTTGACTTTCCAAGTTTTCCTACTTTCTTGTTACTTTTTGCTGCTTCTCCACGAGCAGTACTGACCACCTAGGTTATCTGTAAAAGTGACCATGGTTTTCACGGGATTTTCAGATTTCATCTCCTTGAAGACAAGAGACCGTCTGTCCACGGCGACAAGGCTGAAGCTTGAGTCCCGCTGCCCTTGGGAACCAGACTGGCCTCTCTTTGTGGAGATTGTTTTCACTTTTTTTTTAATCATAGAACACAAAAATAGAACATGGAGTGTTTTTCAATTTGAGATAAAAGAAAAAATGATGTCGTACCAGTCCTCTGTAGACGGGGTGTCTGGCTTAAGCCATTTCTTTGTAATTGCTTTTCTAGCAGCTACACTCAATATTCCACATAAGTACCTAGTAATAATGTTTGTGGGTGTTGTTGTGTGCGTTGTGTTTTCACTTACATTTTTCGTGTGTTTGCCCTCGTAATCATGGCTTTAAAGTGTAAATCTGATGCAACTTCCTAAAGTGTGCATACGCTTTGGACAGTCGACCCCAAGTATTTAAACTCATACGCCTTCATCACCTCCACTCCTCGCATCCTCACCATTCCACTGTCCTCCCTCTCCTTCACACATAGGCATTCCATCTTGCTCCTACTGACTTTCATTCCTCTTCTCTCCAGTGCATACCTCCACCTCTCCAGGCTCTCCTCCACCTGCTCCCTACTCTCGCTATAGAACATCATGTCATCTGCAAACATCATCGTCCACAGAGACTCCTGCCTGATCTCGTCCGTCAACCTGTCCATCACCACTGCAAACAAGAAAGGGCTCAGAGCAGATCCTTGATGTAATCCCACCTCCATCTTGAACCCATCTGTCATTCCTACCATACACCTCACCACTGTCACACTGCCCTCATACATATCCTGCACCACTCCTACATACTTCTCTGCCACTCCCGACTTCCTCATACAATACCACACCTCCTCTCTCGACACCCTGTCGTATGCTTTCTCTAAATCCACAAAGACACGAGGTAACTCCTTCTGGCCTCCTCTATACGTACTTCTCCATCAACATTCTCAAGGCAACAGCAAAGGGAGAAGTTAACTGATGATACAGTTAATAGTCAGTGATTTTAGATGTGTTCGGTGAGATGACTCTCTTGAAACCCGACGTCACATGTTTGAATTGACCAGACTCGGAAAATATTGAAATGACTGACTGTGGGCCAAAAACATCATTTATTATTCGTTATTTCTGCATGTCAGTTGTTTCAGGATGGATGTCTGTTCCCATCGATATCAGAGACAACTCACTTTCAAAAGGGAATGTGAACAAGGTGACCAAAATAAGATTCAAGCAAAAAAAATGGGAACTGAGCATTAAGGTCTTTGCTGTGACAGAGGCCTGATGGATGGGAGGTGGTGTAAAAAGAGTGGGCGGGGAGTCCATCTTACCGACACGTGGGTAGCAGGTGTTGTGAACCCCCTGCAGGCTGCTGCAGTCGGCATTAAGGCAGGTTCTCTTGTGTCCTCCCTCCTCTGGCTTGGTGCTGCTTCCACAGGTCGGACAAAAACTGTAGCGGCTGTGCCAGGCCAACACTGACCGCGCCTGGGCCACGATGCCTGGTGGAGGAGGCAGGGAGGATTCTTACATCTCATATACTTTAGTTATGATAATTATGGAGCCTGGAAGGTGACATGGATGTTATTTTTTTATAAAGTGCCTGTGCATTTTGTAACCCGCACATGCTCTTTTGTAAGTCACACACATGCAACTTACTAAACCCAGATAACAAAATTGGCTAACACTTTAGTATGGGGAACATAAAAAAACTTAATTACTAGTGAATTAGTAATGATCAAGATGTCACTTTAGTATGGGGAACATATTCTAAGTAACAAAAACTTAATTTACAGTAATTTAACACTATGAACACTTGTAGTTTTGTGTGTTGTTATGTAAGAACAGAGCATATTCATTAAGTGTTAGTAAGGGAGAATAACTCTTCTTGTGGTACTACCACCTTATAAAGGCCATACTAAGCAAAGCATATTGAGATGGTACTACTAATAAGCAACACTTCTGAGGTTATAGAGGGAAAACTCATAGTTAATGGCTTACTGGTTGTATAATAAGGCCATGCAGAATAAGGCATTAATGAGTACGTAATAATGACCAATTAAGAGCCAATATGTTGCTAATTTGCATGCTAATAAGCACCTAATTAATGGTCACTACGTTCCCCATACTAAAGTGTTACCCAAAATTGCTATGGCCCGGACCCGGTGGGGCGACCCCCTGGACAGGTCGCCAGGCCATCACAGGGGACCCCCCCCCCACACCTAGGGACAATTTAGTATGGCCGATTCACCTGACCTACATGTCTTTGGACTGTGGGAGGAAATCAGAGCACCCGGAGGAAACCCACGCAGACACGGGGAGAACACGCAAACTCCACACGGAAGATGACCCGGGACGACCCCCAAGGTTGGACTACCCCCGGGCTCGAACCCACGACCTCCTTGCTGTGAGGCGACCGTGCTAACCACTGCGCCACCGTGCCGCCCAAGGAATGTCCATTCTACTCATTCAATTTCTAGTGGGTTTGTCACTCTCGCTGCCCAATCATCCATAGATGTGAGTCACGCATGCGCACAGCTGACTTAGCGGGCAGCGACAGAGAGCAGTGTCGGTCGAGCAAGCTGGAGAGTGAATGAAGAGAGGGAGCGGCGACAGCAAGGGAACAAATGTTTTCGAAGGCTTTGAATCACCGCACCCACGAAAGGTTCTTCAGCATACTGTAGGGAATTCGGGGGACAACGCAACCACAGGAACTGCCGCGGCCGGGACGCGAACCCGTATCGCCCGCACCGCAGGAGGCATCGCTAACCGCTCGACTAAAGGGTCAGACCCGCCAGCCGGCGGCCAGCGTGTCTTCTTATCCATAGGCTGATAGGTCCAGTAGTTTGCAAGATTAGCCACGGACAGATACACAGACACGGACCAAATGCATAATCCCCTCTCAGGCACCTGGCAGGGATAAAAAATAAAACCACTGGGAAAGTGGACGGATGGAAAGATGGATGAACAAGATGTGAGAAATGTGTCTGACCAGCCTCATCCTCAGGGAGTGTCAGCAGATCCCTGTTGGCTCGCTGAGGGAAGAAGCTTTTCGTTTCCCCACTGAGTTTCAGAAGCTCAGCCGGCTCTTCTTCTGCGCTGATGGCGAACCAGGCAGGAGGCTTCCCGACCTTCTCCTCTGTCAGATAGGAGGAGGAGCATGGCTTTTCCCTCTTCTCCACGCCGAGGAAGACAAGCAAACTGCCCGGTCTCTGCAAGAGGTCTTTCACCGCCTCATATCCAAACCGACAAAGCCTCGTCTCAGTCTGTGGGAATCAGAGTCAGGGGATATTTTATGAAGTCATCTTCTATCAACCAGCATTTGAATTTCGTGATTAGATGTCAGGTGAACACCTGTCCGTTAACCAAGACATACCACCAACCACTGAATCGACCAATGAGACGTGAACCTACCGTTTGTCCCGCCTCCTCCTGGGTGCTGAGCATGGGGTTGATGTTGCAGAAAAGCAGGTAAATGGTATCTGGGTTACTTTTTTTGTCCTCCAACCATGCCGAGTTGGTCCTCTTCTCGCTCAGCCTGTCCAGAGTCTCTCTGCTGAAGTAGTTTTCCGGCTGGCCGGCATCAGAGGTGGGCAGGAGGCGCTGACACTGGTTGTCTACCTGGGCCAGGAGGTTGGAAACGTGTCGGTGGCCCCAGAACTTGGCGATATCATAAGCTGTCTGGGACGACTTGTTCACCAAGAACTTGTCACAGCTTGATGATGGAGAAGAGAGAATAGATTAGAGCAGTGTTTCTCAACCCAGTCCTCAAGGACCCCCTATCCTGCATATTTTCTTTGCAACCCTGAATAGGTACCTGTTTGTAGTTATTCAACCAATCAGCAATGAATTATGTCAGATGTTGCACACCTTGCATAATTAAGTGCTGCGAGATGATTGGTCGAGTAAGTACAAGCAGGGCTACCTATGCAGGGTTACAATGAAAATCTGCAGGATAGGGGTTCCTTGAGGACTGGGTTGAGAAACACTGGATTAGAGGAAGGGTTAAAATGCTGCGTATCTAGAGTGCTGCCCTCTAGTGTCCAGTGGTTTGAATAACAACAATTCAAAGCATATGACCAACGTGCTCCGTTCTTAACAGTAAAATAAGTCAAATTTGTTTCTATGCTGCGTTCCAAACAAAGTTTGATGTGGGAAGTTCCCACTTTATTTCCCAACCTCCAACCCCAAAGTACTCCAGTGTGGAGCTTAACATAGGACGTCTTGATATTTTTACATTTTAAACAGCATTGTGGTTTATTGCTTTATTTTATTGTAGTCCTGTTATTTTATCACCAAACTCACTTCTGAAAAAAAATCATGAAATTAATATTGCAGATTTCAGATTTTGGCGTTTTTTGGAAAAGTAATTCTAATTTGACAATTTACTCTGACTTGTTCAGAGCTAGGAAACCCTGTTAGCTCTGGGTATTGCACAATACTGGTGTTCTAAAATGTGTGATGTGTCATTCTGTGACCCTTTAATGAAATAATGCCCCTTACCTTAATTAACATCTATAAGTTTGATAAGCTAAACTCTTAAGTTTTCTAACCAAGTACAGCATGTGCTAAAATAAAAAGGTGTGTGAAATCACTATTTTGACATTTCCAGTTGCCTATAAAACACATAATTTGACAGGTAGACGTACGCTTTAAAAAAATTTTTTTTTTACCACTTCATACATGGTAAGAAAGCTTTTCCAATATACACATACCAGGGTAATCTCATAATTAACTTCACACAAGACATGTTTAATAAACGGGTCACAGAATTTGGCGAAATGCCTCAGCAACTGGGCCTCATCTCACACTGTAATTTGAACGATCTTCGTGTTTGAGTTTGTAGAGTTGCTGTAAAGCCCCTTGAGGCAAATTTGTAATTTGTGATATTGGGCTATACAAATAAAATTGACTTGACTTGACTTGACAAGCATGGACTCCTCAAGAACAAGAGCTGTGGCGCTTTTCCACTTAGAGTACGTAATATTGAGAAATGCCCAATGTATTAAGATACCGGTATTTATACACAGTCTGAGGAACAATCATCATCATCATCAGTTCCGTAACCTATGGAGGATGCAGAAGCACAGCTGATGCCTCAACAAATCCCTTCCACCATTCCCCATTCATCGCAGCTCTCCAGGCCTCAGCTGATCCGGTATGGTGATTGAGTTTGGCTGAGTCATAATTGTATTTCAGTAGGGGAGTACCTGGTGGTCCCTATCTCCTCTCCAGGTATGGATGGCTGTTGGTTCACAGAGGAACTCATCTGCCCTTCGACAGGTTTTGTTTTTAGTCCTGCTGGGTATCCACACACCCTCCTCACAACAACCCAAGGGTTGAAGTGAGGATGCCAGTTTAGTCGATGATGACCCAATAGTTGCAGTTTAACGTTGTACCCAGGATTTAACAAGGAGGACCAAGCAAAACGTTTCATTTTTAGGAAAAACAAAATAAATCTTTAAAACATATCCAGGGATCAAGGACGTCTGGTCAGCTTATAACAGCTCTGCTTGCCAACTAAGTTCACGCTAAGGTTTTGTGATTAACCCCTGATAAACATTTCCACCTCACAATCATAACCAGTTTTGTTATTATGTCATGTTGGGTTTGACACAAAAATGCATTGTAATAGCTTAATGTCATCTTAAAGTGATTGTTTACATTGAACGGTGTACTAACATGGTGACTGCACCTTTGCAGTTGCAGCCCCTAGACTGGAACAGCATTCCCTTCCATATCAGATCTGCCTGCCTCCTCCTCCTCCATCCACTCTTTTAAGTCCCAGCTCAAAACTTACTTTTATTCTAGCATTCGAACCCTCCTGATGTGGCTGATTTCTGGCTTGTGCCTATGTCCATGTATTGTTTATTCATGCCTATGATCTATGTGCCTTGTTGTCAGTAAGTATTTCTTGCATTTGTGACTTGTTGATAATCATCAAGAAGAGAAAACTGAAATGGTATGGTCACATCTCAAGAAGTTCCGGCCTTGCCAAGACCATCCTGCAAGGCACAGTGAGGGGCGGGCGAAGACGAGGAAGACAGAAGAAGCCATAGCTATGTAACATCAGAGAGTGGACAGGCCTTGACTTTGCCAGCTTATAGAGGACAGTTGAGGACAGACAGAGATGGCGAGGACTGGTTGCGGATTCAACAGCAGTGCCCCAATGACCTCTCGAGAGGTTACGGGATAGGTTAGGTGAGGTGAGGTATTTGTGTTTAGCTACCTGCTCTGGTCTGTACAGCACTTTGGCCAATGTGGGTTGTTTGTAAATGTGCTCTGTAAATAAATTTGACTTGACTTGACTACTTCTCCCCCTTGGGCAGTCATGTTCATGTGACGTCATATAATCACCTATCAGTGAAGTTAGGTATGTTGAATTCTGCCAGTTTACAAGTTGGAACTCAAGACATGGAATGCCATTCCATACCATTTTTCCTAGCAAGAGGTTGGTTATTCTGATTTTCTGAGTTGTTTGGAACGCAGCATAAAATATGCACCGTTTTAGTATTTTTTCTTAAATTCTCATCTGTTCTCATATTTTCTTTGACGTAACACACCTATGAGACAGCAGTGTTTCTACTACGTGATAGTGTCCATTGCGAGCGGCCAGCATTAGGGCAGTCCAGCCATTTGTTCTGGTCCGGTTGATGAGGGAGGGGGAGTGGGAGAGCAGGGTGGAGACCTGCCTCACATCTCCTCTGGCCGCCACATCCAGAAACTTCTCCACCAACTCCTCCATTGCGCTGAGCTGGAGAGTCGTCATCACAATTACCTGGACAAAAATAACTCCAGTTCAAGTTATACAAACATTAGCTTTAGTGACACTATCATCAGTACTACATGTACTACTAATACTGGTACTGGTACTGCTGCTACAACTAGTACTGCTATGATTAAAATTAAGTGCCTGTGCCCACCTGTTGTTGGTTACCTCAAAACATGCACAAAAAAAAAATCATTGAGTTTGTCTGGTAGGGAGGGATCTTTATGGCATGCCTGCGGGGTGGAGGCTTGTAGTCAGTTATTGCTTGAAAACCTTGCCACAAGAGCCGTATGTCTATCAGTGAAGTGGCTGTTGAGCTTTTGTCCATACAGCCGCTTCGCTTCCTTGATACTCCCGCATTGATTTCTCTTGGCCAGTCTATGCTGCAGTGCCTCCAGATCTGAATGAGGCGTATCGGGTTCTCAGCAGTGAACGGACCTCCCCATTCAACCAGGATTTCTGGTTGGCCCACGTCTTGACAGTTTTGACATCAGTCACATCATCTTGAAATTGTTAATATAGCCTATGACAGACTCAGTGCATTCCTGCAAGTCAATGACATTGTCATATGTTGCTGCCATTTTAAAAATGTCCCATTGTGTATTTTCAAAGCAGTCCTGCAGTGATGGAATTGCCTCCTGTGGCCATATTCGGACTTGTTTGAGTAATGGTTTCTCTCATTTCACCCAAGGTCTGTATGCCGGAGTCAGTCACACCCTGAGTTGAGCAGAAAAGAACTACTGTGTCACCTGACGCAAGCTGCTGGCTTTGGTTTTGGCACTACAACACTTCCTGCCGTATTTGCACAGCAGACACTTCCTCATCCACACCGACCATGCCTCACTTACCTGGCTCTTGAACTTTAAAGACCCTGAGGGTCAAGTGGCCCAATGGCTCGAGAGCCTTTAAGGGTATGACTTTGAAATCCAACATCGGGCGGGGAGACATCATGGCAACGCCGATGTGCTCTCCCGGCACCCCTATGTGGCATTGGAGCGCTGCTACTGCCAGTGGCAAGAGGAACAGGACCAGGTGATGTTAATGGTGGCAGACGTTCAGGCGGCCAACAATGAGGAGAGGTGGTCCTCAGTGACCACACAGCAACTAAGGCAGGAGCAGGAGGCAGATGTGACCCTGGCGCTGGTGAGGAGCTGGCTGAAGAAAGGGTGGTGCCCAAAATGGAAGAGGTGTCAGCACTGGGGCCAGAGGTAAAGGCCTACCACTTGTAGCTGGCAACTTTGAGCTCCACGACGGGTTAGTGTACCAGAGTTGGAATGCTGCCGGATGAGGGAGTGGCCTCTTACAGCTATTGGTGCCCCGTGTGGTCCATCCCCAGGTTCTCCAGATTGTACATGGCTCGGTGGGGATGGGGCACTACGGGAATGCCAAGACCCTCCATCACCTCCGGGGGCAGTTCTACTGGCCTGGCTGTAGACAAGACATGGAGCTCCACGTACACTGCTGCAACTCCTGCACCACCCAGAAGGGACCAACCCAGTGCCCCCATGCCCCACTGCAGTACTACTTGGTGGGAGCCCCAATGGAGTGGGAAGGGGTGGACATCATTGTGCCTTTCCCTGCCACCGTCTCTGGCAACCACTACATCCTCGTGGCTACGGATTACTTCACAAAGGGGCCAGAGGCATATGCAGTGCCAGATCAGAGTGCCACCACAACAGCAGAGAGGCCGGTGGAAGAGATGTTCACCCGCTTTGGAGTTCCCGCTGAGCTCCATGGCGGCCAGGAGCAGAACTTTGAGTCCCAGGTCTTCAGTGAGGTCTGCCAGCGGCTGGGGCTGAATAAGACGAGGACGACACAGCTCCATCCTCAAAGTGACAGGCTGGTGGAGTGGTTCAACCATACCCTGGCCACTCAACCTGCCATCCTCACCAGCCAACATCAGCGGGACTGTGACTGCCACCTGCCCTTGGTCCTGTGGTCCTACTAGACTGCTGTCCAGGAGTCCAACCAATGCACGCCCGCTGCCCTAATGTTTGGGCTGGAACTCCGGACACCAGTGGACTTGGTGTTTGGGACTCCGCCTGAGTCTGAGATTGTCAGGGAAAAAGAGATGGACTACCTCTGGAGACTGAGGGATCACCTGCAAGTGGTCCATGACTACACCTGCCGGATCCAAGTCAACTCCGGGGTATAGCAGAAGAGGGCCTATGACACCCAGTGCCTTGGGCAGGCCTTCACCCAAGGGGACAAGGTATGGGTGTATTGTCCCGTTCGCAAGAAGGAGATTTCCCCCAAGCTTCGCAGCCACGGGAAGGGGACCTGGAGAGGTCATGAGCTGGCTGTCTGAGGTGGTGTACCGGGTGCACATGCTCAAACAGGGGCACATAGTGGTGCTGCAGCAGGACAGACTCACTTCATACCGCCTCCTTGCTCCGCCTGTTGTTGGGGCCATGGGTGACAGTAGCACCCCACGCACTGATCAGTGTGCTTCTCCTCCAGTTGCACTTCCTGCGACCTCCAGGCAGCCTGTTTGCCAATGACGGCCCCCTGGACATGTGAGGGACTATGTCTTGGGTGATGGGGTCATCAAGGATAACTGACCCTCAGGTAGGAGCTATGTAGTGACCGGGGAAGACGGTCACTGGACTGATGATGGCTATGCACTGGGGAATTGCAAGGGATTATGGGATTGTTACATTCATGTTCAGATCATTGTTTTATTATTTTTGTGTTCATGTTTTGATTATTGTTGTATTGTTGTTTGGATGTTTGACTGGGACTGAGTAGACGACCATTTTATGGACTGACTGACTGAAGGACGATGACTAAGATTGATGTGTTCCAGAGTGACCTTGTTAGGGGAAGCCATTGTTCGGCAATCATTGGGGAGGGGCAGCCTAAAGGAGCACTCCTGGGGTCGTGCGGTGTATGACACAGGAGGTGCCATTCAAACTAAATCTTTGCCTCTTGCCTCCTCCTTTCCCGTCAGTTCTGACGGTATGTTTAATTTAAACAGCACTCCCGGGGCTGTGCGGTGTATGGGACACAGGAGTTGCGATCGAAAGAAATCTCTGCCTCTCATTCTCCACACAAACTCGCCACAGTACATTTGTATGGATACCAGCCCATTAAAGGAATCAAAGGAAATTAGATCGCTTACAAATGTGCAAAGGAAGCCAGAAAAACAAACTGTATTGACATCACTGTACCCTTTAGTAAAAGCGAAATGAAGACCACAATTAAGCATAAGTTGAAAGAAAGGTGGCAAAAGCAGTGGGAAGATGAGAGAACAGGAAGGTGTTTGGACAAAATTCAAAGGAAAGTAGGTATGAGAGGTACAGGGAGAACCTGGAGAGAGGAAACAATAACATCCAACATCCATTTTGGTCATACAGGCTCCAGCATCCTCGCGACCCTGAGAGCAGGATAAGCGGTTAAGATAATGGATGGATGGATGGATTAAATAGTACATTATTTAAAATAGGGGAACATACTACAGGAAGGTGGGAATTTTCTGATCAAGAAGCAACATTAGAACATGTTATACTTTACTGTCCAAAGTATGATGCTGAGCGAAGGGAATTGATATTGAACTTTAAAGAAATAAAGTTAAGATTTGACTTAAGTGGTCTTATACAAACTACTACTACTACTTTTGGCTGCTCCCGTTAGGGGGCGCCACGGCAGATCATCCGTTTCCATTTCTTCCTGTCTTCTGCATCTTCCTCTGTCACACCAGCCACCTGCATGTCCTCCCTCATCACATCCATAAACCTCCTCTTTGGCCTTCCTCTTCTCCTCTTCCCTGGCAGCTCCATATTCAGCATCCTTCTCCCAATATACCCAGCATCTCTCCTCCACACATGTCCAAACCATCTCAATCATGTCTCTCTTGCTTTGTCTCCAAACCGTCCAACCTGAGCGGTCCCTCTAATATACTCGTTCCTAATCCTGTCCTTATACAAAGAAGCACTACATATCTTATCTATTTTGTTGCAACATCTTAGAATAGTAAGGTACTACAGTAGTACTACAGTAATCGCTTCTTCATAGTAAGGTAGTACAGTAATCGCTTCTTCATAGTAAGGTGTTGCAGTAGTACTACAGTAATCGCTTCTTCATAGTAAGGTGTTGCAGTAGTACTACAGTAATCGCTTCTTCATAGTAAGGTACTACAGTAGTACTACAGTAATCGCTTCTTCATAGTAAGGTACTACAGTAGTACTACAGTAATCGCTTCTTCATAGTAAGGTAGTACAGTAATCGCTTCTTCATAGTAAGGTATTGCAGTAGTACTACAGTAATCGCTTCTTCATAGTAAGGTGTTGCAGTAGTACTACAGTAATCGCTTCTTCATAGTAAGGTACTACAGTAGTACTACAGTAATCGCTTCTTCATAGTAACGTACTACAGTAGTACTACAGTAATCGCTTCTTCATAGTAAGGTACTACAGTAGTACTACAGTAATCGCTTCTTCATAGTAACGTACTACAGTAGTACTACAGTAATCGCTTCTTCATAGTAAGGTACTACAGTAATCGCTTCTTCATAGTAAGGTGTTGCAGTAGTACTACAGTAATCGCTTCTTCATAGTAAGGTGTTGCAGTAGTACTACAGTAATCGCTTCTTCATAGTAAGGTACTACAGTAGTACTACAGTAATCGCTTCTTCATAGTAAGGTACTACAGTAGTACTACAGTAATCGCTTCTTCATAGTAAGGTATTGAAGTAGTACTACAGTAATCGCTTCTTCATAGTCAGGTACTACAGTAGTACTACAGTAATCGCTTCTTCATAAGCGACAACAACCAGACACACCTGGCTTCTGGTACAACCTGTATGCGTACGGGACCTGAAAACGAGTAGACTCGGAACAGTTGCGGGACAAACCTGGTTTACGGTCCGGCCAACGGGTTTAGTCCGGGTTGCGTTGCGGTGTCGGTCTCCGGTCTCCGGGCTGCTGGCTGTTGCGTAACGAGCTGCGTTCAAGACCAAAAACGAGAGCCGAGACCCTGAACCCCCCGCTTTTAGCAACGCTCCTCCCCGCGCAGCGCTCCGTGTGACGTGCGTCCCGTCGTCTGACTTCTTCGTGTCGGTTTTTACTGGCGGTTGGCACCCGAAATGTTGCTTTACCGCCACCTACTGACACGTAATAACTCCGCAGTATGATTATTTACATCGTTTAAGGCAAATCAAATCAAATCAATTTTATTTATTTATTTTAAATTACAAATTTGCCTCAGTGGGCTTAACAGCAACACAACATCCTGTCCTTAGACCCTCTCATCGGATAAGGAACAACTCCCTAAAAAAACCCTTTAACAGGGAGAAAAAATGGGAAGAAAGCTCAGGGAGAGCAACAGAGGAGGGATCTCTCTCCCAAGACGGACAGCATGGAGGATAACAGAATTAAAATGGACATAAAATTAAGGTAGAACATGATGCACAGGATGCCAAGCAGTGTCCACATGCCAACGGAGCAGTCCAGGACCCAAGCCACGCGGCCAGCATCATCATGTAAAAAAAAGAAAAACTTATGTGAGGAGAGGAAGGGCAGGCAGCATCCAAATGGCGACCACCATCACCACAGAGACCTGGGAGGAGAACCGACTGCACGTGCATGTAAGAGAGACTCACATGACACCATTCAAACACAGAAAAAGAGAAAGGAGAAGACATCATTCAGAGAGAGAGAGAAGAGATTTTAGAGAAGAGAACAGTTTGCAATAGTCATTAGCCATAATCAATTAAGTCATCGATTAGTCATAATCTATACTCTGTAATCTATACTCGATAATCTCGTGGGCAGAAGAGTGGTTGGTAAATTCATTGAGACAGAAAACCAACCCGCCATCCAGTCCAGGTTGTGAAGCACGCAACTTAAAGGCAACTAATTGTAAGCTAAGGCAAAAAGATGAGTTTTAAGTCTGGATTTAAAGGACTCAACAGACTCCGATTGTCTGATGGCAGCAGGCAGGTTATTCCACAACAATGGAGCCCGATAGGAAAAAGGCCCTGCTGCCACCAGCTGGCTTCTTTTTAACTTTGGGTACACACAGGAGCCCTGTATTTTGAGAACGAAGAGCTCGAGGTGGCATGTAAGGTTTAAGGAGATCAGACAGGTAGGATGGGGCAAGCCCATTTAGGATTTTATAAGTCTGCAGAAGCACCTTGTATTCTGATCTAACATGGATAGGAAGCCAATGAAGGGAGGCAAGAATTGGTGTAATATGGTCAAATTTCCTAGATTTAGTTAGGATTCTAGCAGCAGCATTCTGAACCATCTGAAGACTTTTAGCACGAGAATGTGGCAGACCTGAAAACACAACATTATAGTAATCAAGTCTGGATGAAACAAATGCATGTATTAGAGTCTCTGCATCAGCCATGGAGAGAAAAGACCGAATTTTAGCTATGTTACGTAAGTGAAAAAAGGCAGTCTTGGTGATTTCTTTAATGTGCTTATCAAAGGAAAGGCAGGGATCAAACGTAACACCAAGATTTTTGGCTGTCACACTTTGTGAAACCACAGAGTTGTCGATCGTTATCGTTACTTGATCAAATTGGTGTCTGTGTCTAGCAGAGCCAATGACCAGCATCTCAGTTTTATCTGAATTTAAAAGCAGAAGGTTAAGTGACATCCAGTTTTTCACAGTAGCCAAGCAGGCCTCTAAGTTAGTCATTTGAGTATGATCATTAGCACTTATAGGCACATACAACTGAGTATCATCAGCATAGCAACGGAAATGTATTCCATAACTGCGTATAATTTGGCCAAGAGGTGTAATGTAAAGAGAGAAAAGTAGAGGGCCAAGAACTGAGCCCTGAGGCACACCATATTTAACATCAAACATTTTTGATATAATATTATTATAGCAGACACAATGTGTTCTTCCAGATAAGTAGGACTTAAGCCAAGAGAGAACTAAGCCAGAGACACCAAAATTACAATTTAATCTATCTAAAAGTATACAGTGATCAGTGGTGTCAAAGGCTGCACTGAGGTCCAGTAGTAGAAGCACAGAAGTGGAATCAGAGTCGATCGCCAGTAAAATATCATTTACCACTCTGGTCGGAGCAGTTTCAGTGGAGTGACAGGGCCTGAAAGCCGACTGAAAAGGTTCATATAGATGGTTTTCTTTTATATGGGTCAAAAGTTGTTGATACACAACTCTCTCTAGTACTTTAGAGAAGAATGGAAGATTAGAGACTGGTCGATGGTTATCAAGAGACCCTGGATCAAGGTGCGGTTTTTTAAGTAGAGGTTTAACCACAGCTGTCTTAAAACTGCTGGGAACAATGCCAGTAGTAAGAGATAAATTAACGATGTCTAGCATTGTAGGTCCAAGAAAAGGCCAGGGGTCTTTAAAAAGTTTTGCTGGTAAGGGATCAAGTAGGCAAGCAGTTGATTTAGAAGCTGACACGAACTTAGTCAAAGTATCAAGAGAGATAGTCTCAAGAGCTGTAATAACTGGAACTGTCAGTGCCTCATTGTGTAGATATGAATTTAGTGAGACAGGATCTGCAGGAGTAGATGGAGTCGAAGAACTAATTTTGTTTAAGATCTCCTCAACCTTATTGCAGAAAACATCTAGAAATTCATGGGCTGTGAATGGTGAGCAGCTAGTAGACGACTGCTTTTTAGTAAGTTTAGATACAGTGTCAAAGAGAAATCTGGGGTTATGTTTATTAATATTGATTAAGTGACAGATACGATGTTTTTGCAGTAGATAAAGCACGCTTGTATTTCAATAAACACTCGTGCCACGACAGGTAAAAAGCTTCCAATTTTGATTTTCGCCATTTATGTTCCAGTCTCCTGCAGGTCCACCTAAGAGCACGTGTCTCATCATTAAACCAGAGTGTAGGCCTCTTTAGTCGCCTAGCTCTGGTAGTGAGAGGTGCAACTGAATCGAGGAGACTAGAGAGGGCCACATTTAAGTCACTAGTGAAATTTTCAACATAGTCATTTACCACAGTGAAAGGAGCCAAGACTTCAGGCAGCTGCTGGCCAAATGCAGCTACAGTGGAGGGACCAATATGGCGAGCGGCAATTACATCTGTGCTGACATTAACTGGACAGGCCAATAATGCTTCACATTTGATGAGAAAATGATCTGACACAGCAGATGTGGTTGGCAAGACATTCAGATCAGAAACAGCTTTAGATAAAACCAAATCAAGGGTGTTACCACTGCAATGAGTCGACTCTTGAACAAACTGAGTGAACCCAAAAGTATCAACTAGTGCCAGAAAGGCTTTACTTAGAGGATCAGCAGCCTTATTCAGATGAATATTGAAATCACCTAGAATTAGAATCTCATCAGAGTGAGTAACAAGGCCTGAGACAGATTCTCCAAATTCTTCAAGAAATAACGAGCAACAGCCAGGAGGCGATAGAGTATCACAATTTGGACTGAGCCGAGTCTATTCATGGCTGAGGGAGATGGACCAAGAATAAGAGACTCAAAAGACTGAAATTTAAATTCAAGTCTAGAAGTCAGATTGAAAATAGATTTATATATTAAAGCAACACCCCCACCTTGTTTATTTGCCCGAGCTACATGGGAATAAGTATAGTCGGGTGGGGAAGCTGCATTTAAGGCAGGGGTGTCAAACTCCAGGCCTCGAGGGCCGCAGTGTCTGCAGGTATTTGTTGCAACCATGCACTACACCACCTGATTAAACTAGTTCCTTTCCCTCCTTGATCCAGGAGCTGAGCTAATTAGTTAAATCAGGTGGTGTAGTGCACGGTTGCAACAAATACCTGCAGACACTGCGGCCCTCGAGGCCTGGAGTTTGACACCCCTGATTTAAGGGAAGGAAAACAGGCAAGGCAAGTTTATTTGTATAGCACCTCATCATCACAGAAGCCATTCAAAGCGCTTTACAGGCAGAAGATAAGAAAAAAAACCCATATAAAAGCATAAATTAAGATAAATAAGCGTACAGACAAGTAACAGCTCAAACTCTGGCTACCCAAAATTGTTCTGTATACCCAGAGTGATCCCCTTCACGACGTTGTCCCTTCTATAATCCAGACCCAGTGTGAGTTGATGCAGATCCTTCCAGCAGTGTAACATCGAGTCCCCAATCCCGTTATTCACATACGTGTAATGTCAAGACGTGGCTTGTTAAGAACCAACAATGTCAACACCGACGCTATTCGCACACACCTTTAACATGTTAACTGAATTGCACATTAGCTGTGTTGTATGTCTGCCTTTTTATATATGTTATTTTCTATATTATATTTATTATCCTGTTTTAATGTTATAGCCTTCTCTCACTAAGATATGTGAAAATTTTTTAAAAATGTTTTACATAGTGATGCTGTTCACGTGGCTCGAGTCCTGGCATCTGGACACTGCTTGTTATCCTCCTCATCATATTCTTCATACATTTTATAATTCCATTATAATTGTGTTATCCTCTTTCAATGTTGTATTGTGTAAATTGTGTAAACACAACATCCACTGCACGTTGTGTGTCCTGGGAGAGAGATCCCTCCTCTGTTGCTCTCCCTCATGTTCCTCCCTGTTAAAGGGTTTTTTTAGGGAGTTGTTCCTTATCCGATGCGAGGCTCTAAGGACAGGAAGTTGTGTTGCTGTAAAGCCCCCTGAGGCAAATTTGTAATTTGTGATATTGGGCTACACAAATAAAATGGACTTGACTTGCATCCATCCATCCATTATCCAAACTGCTTTTCCTGCTCTCAGGGTCGCGGGGATGCTGGAGCCTATCCCAGCAGTCATTGGGTGGCAGGCGAGAAGACACCCTGGACAGGCCGCCAGTCCATCACAGGCCCCACCACCACCACACACACACACACACACACACACACACACACACACACACACACACACACACACACACACACACACACACACACACACAGGGACAATTTAGTATGGCCGATCCACCTGACCTACATGTCTTTGGACTGTGGGAGGAAACCGGAGCCCCCGGAGGAAACCCACACAGACACGGGGAAAACATGCAAACTCCACACAGAGGACGACCCCCGAGGTCGGAGTACCCCAGGGCTCGAACCCAGGACCCTCTTGCTGTGAGGCGACCGCCCTAACCACTGCGCTACCGGGCCGCCCAATAGCCATAAATGTTGTCATGTATAAAACTAATGAATTTATAGGTTGGAATATACTCACAGAGTATGGAATGGACACAGATATATATATATATATACACATATATGCATATGTATATGTATGTATATATTTGTTCCTCTTTTTATCTACTGTTTTATAGCTTCACATTGTGTTTTATTATTCTTTATTAGTCTAACAAGTACACTAGGAACCACTAGGCTACATTTCACGTATGTGTAAAGAGACTCGGCCAGTAACAGGATTCTGATCCAACCTGTCCAGTAAACGCAAGCAAGTTTGTCCTTGATTACTAGACCCACCAGTTAAAACTCTCTTTTGAGCTTTTCAGATTTTCCCCATTGGATTCCCCTGCAGTAGCAAAATAAAGTAAATAAAATAAAGTAGCAAAATAAAGTAAAGTAGCAAAAGAAGGTAAATAAAAGAAAGTAGCAAAATAGAGCTGGAGACGTGGCTGATTTGAACACACGGCAGCAGAACCAGCAGAACCTGCAATGAAGCAGCAAACACTGATTTGGTCCAAACGTTTTTTTTAGTTAATTCTTTAATTGAATGTACAAAATACTGTTACAAGATATCTGTTGATGTGTCTGCATTGGGAAACCCCCCCTTTTAACAACACGTCATCCAAAAGCAGCACAGGCGCTGTGGAGCGGGTACGAGCTGCTCTGGAAGAAGACGAGGGATGTAGGACAGACAAAACGGTGGATATTAACTTGTTCTTATGGTCACACTAAACACACACACACACACACACACAACACACACAGGCGGCTGCTGAACAGTCATGACAAACAGTTTTTTAAAAGAGGATGTCATCAGTTAATATGTTAATAAAAACTGGCTTCATAGAAAGAGGTATCCGTGTCAGTATAACCGGGTAAATCTCATCTCTTCTCATCTTCAGCTGCTTCTCCGGGGTCGGGTCACGGTGGCAGCAAGCTAACTAGGGCACTCCAGACCTCCCCCTCCCCTGCAGCGGCCTCCAGCTCCTCCTGGGGGATCCCAAGGCGCTGCCAGGCCAGATTGGACATGTAGTTCCTCCAGCCAGTTCTGGGTCTACCCCGGGGTCTCTCTCCAAAGGAAGGCGCCCAGGAGGCCTCCTAATCAGATGCCCGAACCACCTCAACTGGCTCCTCTCAACGCGAAGGAGCAGCGGCTCTACTCCGAGCTCCTCGCCCTATCTCTAAGGCTGAGCCCAGACACCCTACGGAGGAAACTCGTTTCAGCCGCTTGTATCCACGATCTCACTCTTTCGGTCACTACCCAAAGCTCATGACCATAGGTGAGGGTTGGAAGGAAGACTGACTGGTAAACTGAGAGCTTTGCCTTCCGGCTCAGCTCCCTCTTCACCACAACGGTCCGGTACAACGTCCGCATTACTGCTGATGCTGCACCAATTCACCTGTCAATCTCCCGCTCCATCCTACCCTCACTCGTGAACAAGACCCCGAGATACTTGAACTCCTTCACTTGAGGCAACAACTCATCCTCTACCCGGAGGGAGCAATCCACCGTTTTCCGGTAGAGAACAACGGCCTCAGACTTGGTGCCGCAGGTGCCGACTCTCATCCCGACTCTCATCCCGGCCATTTCACACTCAGCTGCAAACCGCCCCAGTGTGCGCTGGAGGCCGCGTTCTGATGAAGCCAACAAAACCACATCATCTGCGAAGAGCAGAGATGCAACACGCTAATATAATCGGGTAAATCACCTGGGTTTTACTGTAGCGTCGGCAGGTACAGAAGGTCTTTTCCCCCTGTTTGTTTTACTCACCACAGACCACATCCAGCTGCAGGCTTTAGAGGAACAGCTGGCGTGTCACTGAGACACACAACCTGATTCATTGACGTTCACATAACCAACAGCTTTCATCCTCCTCCACGTCACTTCTGGGGTTTAGAAGCGCAGAAGAAGAACGACGGTTATTGACCTGCGGTTTTATTAGAGGAGAAGAAGATCTCCTCATGGATTTAATACGGTCTAGGTTCATTCTGCACCCAGGCTGGCTGGTGTGTACTGAGTATAGGAAGACTACCTTGTCTGGGCTGAGACAAAAAAAGAAAAGAAAAATAAACTGAGGCCGCTCTGATGGCCGAGCGGAGTAAACCGCCGTTCTTGCAGTCCGCTCGCCATGTGGCTGGGAGGTTCGTATCCCAGACTCGCCGTAACCGGTCCCGGCCAGGGCGTCCACGGGGTGAGGCCTTCAATAGGCCACCCTTACCCGAGGGATAGTGGGTGTGGATCGGTGTAGTGTTCGGGGACTCGTCGTTCTCCAGCGACCCCTCTGGCCCATCTGGGCGCCTGCAGCCAAGCAACCGAAAGCATTCTCCCTACGCCTCCTTCGCGGCCTGAAGGTGATGCAATCCATGCGAGGAGGCTTCAGCGGGTGAACTAGCGAGAGCAGCCGACACGAGGTTGAAGGAAGCTGGTGTTACGACTATGTCCTTCCTGTGGAAACGTGAGCCAGGGGAGTTATTCGACAAGAGTTCCGGCCATATGCCAGTGGGTTAATCGGGTGGGATGAGGGGAAAAATTAGAAATACATTTATTAAAAAGAAAAGTAAACTGACGGCCTTGTTAAGAAGAGACTCTTTGGATTAATTTGTGATTCAGGAAGACGACACACTGGGGTCAAATACAGCCATTTTTCCTGCTCGAGTTTCAGTGAGTTTTAGAAAACTACACATAAGTTTCCTCATTTTCCAAAGTCTCAATTCTGCAGCTTTCATCCTCATTTCTTTTTTTCCCCCCTTTTTATTTGGGATTTTCCCCTCTTCCCCCCCCATTGTATCTGGCCAATTACCCCACTCTTCCGAGCTGTCCCGGTCACTGCACCGTCCCCTCTGCCGATCCGGGTAGGGCTGCAGACTACCACGTCTCCTATACGATACATGTGGAGTCACCAGCCACTTCTTTTCACCTGACAGTGAGGAGTTTCGCCAGGGGAAGGTAGCACGTGGGAGGATCACACTATCCCCCCCCAGCCCCCGAACAGGCACCCTGACCGACCAGAGGAGGCGCTAGTGCAGCAACCAGGACACATACCCACATCCGGCTTCCCACCCGCAGACGGCCAATTGTGCCTGTAGGGACGCCCGACCAAGCCGGACATAACACGGGGATTCGAACCGGCGACACCCGCATTGGTAGGCAACGGAACAGACGGCTACGCTACCCGGACGCCCTCGTCTCCATTTCTACCACAGTTGGATCACTTTTAAATAAAATCTTTGACGGGTGTTCATAAAAGAAAATCCAGGATGTTGTGGAACATTTCCTTATCCAGTCGTCATAGCAACAGGCTGCAGAACCACGTCCACTGATGACACCTGCATGAGGAGACCAGATCCTCTAACCCAAAGACTTCACAGGCAGGTTTTCCTTCTTGTGTAAATAAAGCCGTCATTTAGTTGGTCCTCTTGTCTCAAAGCCTCATGTTTGTCCATGTACCACTTTCCTCTGCAGACATTACATGTTGGAGCCAACACACACACACACACACACACACCCTCGCCGTGTTCAGTGTGTGTGTGTGTTTTTAGTGTGTATGTGTGTTTACTGTGTGTGTTTTAGTGTGCGTGTGTGTGTTTACTGTGTGTGTTTACTGTGTGTGTGTGTTTTAGTGTGTGTGTGTTAGGAGTAGAAGGTCAGCACACTCTGATGGTTGCCTCTGACCAGCAGCAGAGGAGGCAGGTCTTTAGACAGCGTTTCCAACCAGCACATGTAAAGAGCACTGGACACTGTCCCCTTTCTGGCCAACGGCAGGCTCCTGCACAACAGAGAGACACATGCATGGATGGACCGACAGTTAAGTCGAAAGACAGACAGACAGACAGACAGACAGACAGACAGACAGACAGTAAGCAAAGAAGAAAAATGCACGGATGATAGATGGAAACATACACAGAGGGAATGACAGTTGTGTAGACAGAAATGGACGGAGAGAGACAGACAGACATAAATGATGGATGACAGAGATGGAGACAGATGCATAGATGGAAAGACAGGTAGCTGTGGATGGACAGACAAGCAGGCGGACGGGCAGATGATGATGGATGTGAACGGCTAGAGCTGTATGTAGTCTATTCCAGAAGGCAGTCTGACTCACGTGTTTCGGTACGGAGGGATTTGAACCCGTGACACTTACATGACGATGAGCTTGGCGGTGCTGGAGTGCTCCTTAAGAAGCTCATTCAGTCGGATCTGACGTTTGGTCTGAAAGTCACAGTGAATAAAGTCAGTTGACCAAATCCTGAAGATTTACGTGTGAACAAACACTGTTTTTGAAGCTTTTTACTGCCCACGCAGACACGGGGAGAACATGCAAACTCCACACAGAGGACGACCCGGGACGACCCCCCAAGGCCGGACTACCCCGGGACTCGAACTCAGGACCTTCTGGCTGTGAGGCGATCGCGCTAACCACTGCGCCACTGTGCCGCCCTATACAAGTTGTGTTTTTTGTAATTGGCTAGGCGGCCAGGTCAGGTGAATCGGCCATACTAAACTGTCCCTAGGCATGAATGTGTGTGTGGGTGTGTGTGTGTGTGTGTGTGTGTGTGGAGCTCTGATGGTCTGGCGGCCTGTCCAGGGTGTCTCCCCGCCTGCCGCCCAAGGACTGCTGGGATAGGCTCCGGCATCCCTGCGAACCTGAGTAAGGATAAGCGGTTCGGCTAATGGATGGATGGATGGACTGTAGTGTCTGGTGGGACTTGGCCAGGAGAAACGACGGGGTGCACAGTGTTTTTCATCTTCATCACAGCAGCCAGAAGAGGAAGAAGGAGGCATGTAGTGCTGAGTTTGTTTTGTGTGCCTGTTTTGGACGGGGAGGTGGAGGGAGGGAGACGGGAGGATTTGCAGCAGAGGCTCATCTCTGACATGCGGATCTGGTAAAGTCCCCAGAGGCCTCGTTTACAAAACTCAGCATCGTTTCCATCTGAAAATGTTGTGTACGCACAAACCTCAGAATCCACGTACACACAAAACTGTTCAGATCTATAAAACCACGCAGCGCACACTCGTACGCAGTCGTGTGGTTTGAACACCAACCTGCACTTGAACTGCGTGTCCTGCTCCCATGTGTCGCCCCACAACCATCCATACACGGGCCATGCTAAACAGCTCAGGGACATGCTAACGTTTCTAAGAAGCCTGTGTTGGACTGTCACTGGGGAGAAGGATGGAGATGTCCGCTTTAAGTAAGGAGGTGAATTTTGCGGAGTGTGAGATGGAGGCGCTCATGGCTGAGGTTGAGCACCGTCACTGTGTTTTGGGGGTCTCGGTAGAGGCGTCTCAAGCAAAAAAGCAAAGAAACTCAAACTCGCAGTGTCGGCTGCACACTGCAAACTGCTGCTGAAGCGTAAAACGGACTTGGTGAAATGTGCGCTGTACTAAAACAACTCGTAAAAACTGAAATCGCGCATATATGGTTCGGGCATCTGATTAGGATGCCTCCTGGGCGCCTTCCTTTGGAGGTTTACCGGGCACGGCCAACTGGGAGGAGACCCCGGGGTAGACCCAGAACTCGCTGGAGGGACCACATGTCCAATCTGGCCTGGGAACGCCTTGGGATCCCCCAGGAGGAGCTGGAGGGACCACATGTCCAATCTGGCCTGGGAACGCCTTGGGATCCCCCAGGAGGAGCTGGAGGGCGTTGCTGGGGAGAGGGGCGTCTGGAGTGCCCTGCTTAGCTTGCTGCCACCGCGACCCGACCCCGGAGAAGCGGCTGAAGATGAGACGAGATCCTTTTTCTGGTCTGTTCACAGACGGCGCATGCTCTGACGAAGGGCTGGAGCAGTAGGCCCGAAACGTTAGCATGTTTTGCTGCCAAAATAAACTGGTGAAAATGAGGCACCCTCCCCGTCCTGTTTCAAACTGGCGAGTGCTTCCCTACATCCTCGGATGTGGTTTTTGAAGCAGATGTTTTTTGGGTTTAGCACCACGGTAAGAGTTTCTTTTTGGGAAGGCACATCCAACTCCTCCATTACAACTCTATTTCAGGATCTCACCATCGGGCGTTGCTGAGTCCCATGTCTGAAAAACTGGGTAAGCTCTACACGCGGGTGAGAGGATGTGTAGAAATGCAGTGAAAGATGCATACACACATTTCACCCCTGTTTACGCAAGTTTTTTTGTGCGTAGCAACCTTAACAAATGAGACGGGGTGTGTGTGTGTGAATGGAAGGAGGAATAGAAACCAAGGAAGTGAAACTTTGAGACCCACAGTCAGGCCTGTATGTTTTATGTCGTTAGCGATATCACCTCATGCCTCGATCTTTGCTCATTTCATTTCTTTAATATCATGATACTGTTGGTATCAGTCTGAACATGCTGTGAGTCACACCTTGGTCTTGTAGAGCTCCAACTCGTTGTCAGTGATCCTCCAGGGCTCCTGGGCCTTCAGTCTCTCTGCCGCCTCCTGCTCCATATCCTCCTCCTTCAGCCGGTACGGCTCAATCAGCTCCTTAAAACTCAGTTTACTGCAACACCGGCGGGAAATGGATCAGTACACCACTAACACAGAGTCAGCCTCAACATGGAGACGTGACAATAATCTGTTCATGTGTCGTCTATGAACTATCGAACCAAACAGACGAGTGTAAATAAACCGTACTAGACTTAACTGAGAGGAACCTGACTGGGTTGAACTGAACTGAACGGAACTGATCAGAACTGCTGAAGTGAACTGAGATGAACTCAACTAAATAGAACGGAATAGAATTGAGCTCAACAGGACTGAACTTACCTGAACTAAACAACTGAACTTAGCTGAACAGAATTGAGCTTATCTGAGCTGAACTTAACCAGGCTGACCTGAATTGATTAAAAATGACCTTGGCTTATCTGAACTGAACCAAGCTGAACTGAACTGAGCTGACCTGAACTGAGCTGAACTGAACTGTATCAGAGTTCCTACTTGTGTTTCTTGGGTTTGGTGTTGATGTCTCCCAGGACGTTGATGTCTGAGAAGTCGATTCTGAACCTGCTCAGCAGAGTGGCCATCCTGAGAGGGAAAACAAAGGAAAACAGTTTTATATTCAGATCAACCCGTCTCATCTATGCACACTATTATCCGATGCAAGGACCTAAGGACAGGATGTTGTGTTGCTATAAAGCCCCCCTGAGACAAATTTGTAATTTGTGATATTGAGCTACACAAATAAAATTGAACTGATTTGACTTGACTATTGTTGGTGTGAGTTGGGCTCCTTCGGGGATTTGGCAGACATTTGTTCTACATTTCCACCAGATTTACAGCGTTCAGGAAGAGCAGGAATCTCTACATGGAGTCTGTGGTTAAGTTGTGAACTCACGCTCGGCGGTCGTGGTCGATGCGGTTGATCTTCCCTCCGATGAAGACGCGAATCCTGCAGTCGCCCCATTTCTTCTTATTGGTCAACAGGTACGGGATTAGCAGGGTCAGGCCTGGAACATTCCAGAAAGATTCACGTATGTTTGATGGAGGTGGTGGTAGTTTTGTGATTAGCAGAAGGTTGTAGTTTTTAGTCCTGCAGTAGAAAGGCGTAGCCTGTTGTGTCTTCAAACTCTTCTTGTGGGATGACTCCCTTTGGTTTTCCAGTAGATGATTGGTTTTACATTGGTTTTACTGCATAGTGAGACTTCAGGTTAAATCCAGTCTTTTATGAGTAATATGAACTTTAAAGACCCCCTCTGGTAAAAAAGTTTTTAACCTTGTTAACACGTACACGTGGTGTTGATAATGTTACAAGACATATGAGGAGCAAAATAAGCAGTCAACACCATAGCTGAGCACATCTGCTTTGAAACTGCAGTGTGCCAAGGACAGTCTCAAAAAACGGATTCAGACAGGCGGGGTTTCCTACATCACAAACCTAAGAAACCAATCCCGTTAATGGACGGGATAGTGCTTTACATATTGTCACGTGCACCCGCTTCAGCGATGTGGGCCAAGGAGAGTGGTGTAGCTACTTATCGTAATTTTGCCAGCTATAGCTTTCACTGCTTTCAAAATGATGGCAGAGACGTGTCTTGTTTTCAGCTGCAAATTTACAAAAGGAGAAACAGCGAGCCTTCACATATTACCAAAGGATCCAAAAATCAGAGAGAAATGGGTGCAGTTTATTTGGAAAACTCGTAACGTCCAAGCCAAATTTCCAGAGAAAACGCGGGTTTGCAGTAGCCATTTTCAAGAGCAGTTTTGAAAATTTATCACAAAAACAGGCGATTCACTACCCCGACATCATCCAACTTTCTCTCTCTCTCTCATTTTCTTCATTCATCAGTCTCTCAAAGTACTCCTTCCACCTTCTCAACACACTCTCCTCGCTTGTCAGCACATTTCCATCTCTGTCCTTGATCGCCCTAATCTGCTGCACATCCTTCCCAGCTCGGTCCCTATGTCCAGCCAATTGGTACAAGTTCTTTTCTCCTTCCTTAGTGTCTAACCTGTCATACAACTTTCCTTTGCCTTTGCCACCTCTCTCTTTGCTTTACGCTGCATCTGCTTGTACTCATCTACTTTCTTCATCTCTCTGACTATCCCACTTCCTCTTTGCCAACCTCTTCCTCTGTATACTTTCCTGTACTTCCTCATCCCACCACCAAGTCTCCTTGACTTCCTTCCTCTGTCCTGATGACACACCAAGTACCTTCCTAGCTGTCTCCCTCACTATTTCTGCAGTGGTTGCCCAGCCATCCGGTAACTCTTCACCACCACCCAGTGCCTGTCTTAACTCCTCCCTTAACTCCACACAACAGTCTTCCTTCTTCAACTTCCACCATTTGATCTTCGGCTGTGTCTTCACTCTCGTCCTCTTCTTGGTCTCCAAGATCATCCTACAGACCACCATCCAATGCTGCCTAGCTACGTTCTCCCCTGTCACCACCTTGCAGTCTCCAATCCCTTTTAGATGGCGCCTTCTACATAAGATATAGTCCACCTGTGTGCACTTTCCTCCACTCTTGTACGTCACTCTGTGTTCCTCCCTCTTCTTGAAATATGTATTCACACAGCCATTTCCATCCTTTTCACAAAATCTACCACCTTCTGTCCTTTCACATTTCTCTCCTTGACACCATACCTACCCATCACCTGTTCATCACCTCTGTTCCCTTCACCAACATGCCCACTGAAGTCCGCTCCAATCACCACTCTCTCCTCCTTGGGTATCCTCTCCACCACTTCATCCAACTCACTCCAGAATTCTTCTTTCTCTTCCATCTCACACCCAACTTGCGGAGCATATGTGCTGATAACATTCATCAACACACCTTCGATTTCCAGCTTCATACTCATCACACTGTCCAACACACTCTTCACCTCCAGCACACTCTTGACATATTCATGAGTATCAAATTCTGTGCACTGTTTAATTCCCATGGCTGTGTGTCTCCTGACTTCCTCTACACCAATGATTTTGTTAATTCTTTTTAATTCTCTGTGTTCCTCAACCTCAGATTTCATAGCCCCTTTGAAGACTAGATCTACCTCAAAGACTAGAAAACAGCTCTGGTTAAATGATAGTATTCAAAGCTGTAAAAGGAAATGTAGAAAAGCAGAATGTAGTTGGAAGAAATCAGGTTTCCAGGTCCACTTTGTGGCAGTGAAAGTTTTACTCCTTTATGATAGGATGGTGAAAGAGTAAAAAAACTTGCTACTTTTCTGGACTTGTTTCTGCCCATCAGCACAACCCCAGATTTCTATTTAAGACTCAGTTAGTAAGCCCAACATCTCCTTGTGCCTCTGCTGATTGTGATGCTGATTGTGCAGTTTTTATTGCACTTTGTTGGAAAGGTGGAGTCAATAAGGCTTAGTATTACCCCCAGTCTTACCTGTTTAGATGTTGACCACCTGCACTTGGATACTTTGAGCTATTTTCCCCCTATTACTATGCCTGAACTTCTAGAAATCGTATCTCATATGAGAATATCCCCCAGCATTCTTGAAATAATTCCAACTATGTTTTTATTTGAAATAATGGATTGTATTGGGCCCTAATTGCTTTCTATTTTGAACAGCTGGCTGTCTACAGGTTGTGTCCCAGATTACTTTAAAACTGCTTGTGTCCACCCAGCCCTAAAGAAACCTGGGCGTGATACTATCCTCCTAAATAATTATCACCCGATTTCTAAAGTACCTTTTATTTCTAAGATTCTTGAAAAAATTGTTTGTAAGCAGTTTTTTGCTGCTGTGGAAAACAATAGTATCTTTGAAAAGTTTTAGCCAGGTTTCTGTCATCAACACAGCACGGAGAGAGCCCTTCTCAAAGTCACTAACAACCTTTTAATGAATGCTGATGCAGGCATGTGCTCAATTCTTGTGTTGCTTGACGTAAGTTCAGCCTTCGACGAATTGATCATCGCATTCTTTTAGAGGGACTGAGGCACTGGGTGGGCATATCTGGTATTGCATTAGACTGGTTCTCATCATATTTGTCAAATGGGAAGTTTTGTGTCTCTGTTAAAAACTTCATGTTGTTTTCTCATATCAAGTATGGTGTGCCTCAAGGGTCAATTCTAGAACCAATTTTTTTCTCCCTTTATATTGTAATGACCACGGATAACTATATTCACTAGCCCTTGGCTAAGGGGTCGGACGGACCCTTTAGTCGACTGGTTAATGTAGTCGCCCATGGTTCGGGAGACCCAGGTTTGCATCCTGGCTACGGCGGTTCCCAGCTGCCCCCTGAATTCACTACAGTATGATTCCCTTGTGGGTCATCCATAGACATGGTATTTCTTTTCATTGTTATGTGGAAGACACATATAGTTGCACCTCCCTGTCAAGCCCACTGACCTCAGCATGCTGAGTTCTCTGCAGGATTGTCTGATTGATTTAAAAAACTGGATGCTGATACATTTTCTTCAGTTCAATTCTAATAAGGCAGAAATTCTTGTTATGGGGTCCCATTATATCACAGAACAATACTGTCATCTAGTGGTTACCTGTTGCAACATATCAAGCCTGTTGCAAGAAATCTTGGCGTCTTGTTTGATAGCAATTTATGTTTCAAGCAACATAATAAGCTGGTCCAATCATATTTTTATCACCTCAGGAATATAGCAAAAATAAAATGATTTTAAATGTTAGAGACGCAGAAACTGCTGCACATGCTTTTACCTCCTCACACCCTGATTGTTGCAACAGTCTTTTCTCTGGGCTTCCCCCCCCTTTTTTTTTCTAAATTTATTTCTGATTTTTCCCTTTTTCTCCCAATTTAGTGGCCAATCGATCCCTATTTTAATTCAAACACCCACCCTCGTACTGCATGCGTTCACCAACTGCATCTCTCTGGCCGGCAGTCTCGAAGGAGACGCCTCTCCACTTTCGTGACAAGGCGACTCCAGGCCGAACCACTGCTTCTTCCTCACACACACAGAGATGCATTCATGTGACGAACACAAGCCGACTCTGCCCCCCTTCCGAAGACAGCGCTGCCAATTATTGCTGCTTCATCGAGTCCGGCCATAGTAGGGTCTGACGAGACCGGGGCGCGAACCCCCGTCCCCAGTGGGCAACTGCATCGACACAAAGCCGATGCTTAGACCGCTACACCACCGCGGACCTTTTCTCTGGTCTTAATCAAAAAACTTTGAAAGGACTACAGACAGTACAGAACTCAGCTGCCAGGCTTTTAACCAGAACTAAGGCACAACCACCTTTAAGGCTCTTCATGACCTGGCTCCAGATTATATTTTACATCTTTTAATCCCTTATGAACCTTTGCGTAGTTTGAGATCCTCGGATCTTCCGTCTCTTCCAGAGTCCAGGCTGAAAACTAAAGGGAACAGGGCCTTTGCCATCGGGGGCCCGAGGTTCTGGAACGACTTGCCTGAGGAAATATGGCTGTCCAATCAGTGTCTTCTTTTAAGTCTCTTCTTCAAACACTTTTTTAAAGGACAGCACATCCTGATTTTACATGAGCTGCCTGCTTATTTTACCTGATTTTGTTTGTTTTAATTTCATGTTAATAATTTTGATTTTGTGTTTTGCTCCCTTAGTGCGTTTATTTTTTTTATGGATTTAGTTCATTTTAATCGCTTGTATTTTAAATGTGTTCTGTTTTTAGTTTAAAGCGCTTTGTAACTGTTTTGAAAGGTGCTTTTTAAATAAAGTTTATAATCATAATATTATTTTTATTATCAAATCAAGCAGAGCATTTTATATGTCTTACAACATGACTTGAGGGGGACTTAAGTTATTCTCACAAGTAGTTCAAAACTAGAAGGCCAAATTACCTTAAGAAAGATGCTGATATGAATCAGAACCAGACACTTCAGTGGTAACCAGCTGTCATTCAGAGGCGTTTTGTTCTAGAGCTCTAGTTGTGTAACAAACTACTCAAAATCACTGACAAATTTCAGAATGAGCAGACCCCAATATTAGTTTGGTACCCTGATATCCATTTTCATTTCCACAACCGTCTGCGGATATCTGCTGGAGCTTTATATTGTCCTAATGGGAGCAGCTAAAAGTAGTAGTAGTAGATTCTTGAACTGGTTTAGTAAATGCAGGGAACATACAGTACAGTGGTTGAATCTCACCTCCGTCATCAAACAGCCACCAAACGTCGATGGTTCCTTTGCCCTGCCGCTTCTTAAACTGCTGGCTAGTCTCCAGCAGCCGCTGGTCAGTTAGACTCAGAGGGGTCTTCGTCTCTAGAGGAAGAAACAGATTTGGCTATCTTTTTAAAGGAGCTATGTATAATATTTCTGCTCTTCTGAAGCATAATATGACTAGTAAACATCCTGTTATGACTAGTATATACCAAAACCAGTAAATGTCATGTTGTGACTACTAAATATAATATGACTAGTAAATATATTATAACTAGTAATTGTAATATGGCTATTAATATCATAATTCATTCATTCATTCATCATCAGCTGCTTCTCTGGGGTAGGGTCGTGGTGGCAGCAAGCTAAGTAGGGCACTCCAGACGTCCCTCTCCCCAGCAACGCCCTCCAGCTCCTCCTGGGGGATCCCGAGGTGTTCCCAGGCCAGATTGGACATGTAGTCCCTCCAGCCAGTTCTGGGTCTACCCCGGGGTCTCCTCAGTTGGTCGTACCCGGATAACCTCCAAAGGAAGGCGCCCAGGAGGCATCCTAATCAGATGCCCGAACCACCTCAACTGGCTCCTTTCGACACGAAGGAGCAGCGGTTCTACTCCGAGCTCCCTCCGGATGGGCGAGCTCCTCACCCTATCTCTAAGGCTGAGCCCAGACACCCTACGGAGGAAACTCATTTCAGCCACTTGTATCCACGATCTCACCCTTTCGGTCACTGCCCAAAGCCCATGACCATGGGTGAGGGTTGGAACGAAGATTGACTGGTCAATTGCGAGCTTTGCCTTCCGGCTCGGCTCCCTCTTCACCACATATCATATCATATCATATCATATCATAATATGACTGGTAAATTACATTACATTGAAACTAGTCAGTATCAGTACGGGTCACTGAGTGGTACTGATTGAAACAAAGTCAATGACTCGCTGCCCCCCAATTCCCCAGAATATCTCTTTATTTTGAATTAGTTTGTCGGGTATTTTGATTTCAGGAATCAGGAGTCAGAAACACTATTTGCCATTTCTGTGGGCTGAGGTTAACGAAATATTGTTTCCCCCAGCCCACAGCAGTGCAACACAAAGACAAAAACACATATCCAAACTACAAGAAAACACATATCCAAACTAGGACATATATCCAAACGATATGATTTGTTGTTGTTATTCATATCTTTGAACACCAGAGGTCAGGTTATAGTAAAATTACACACAGCTCCTTTAAAGGACAAGGCCAGTGTATTTTTATGTTTTTTTTGTACTGTCGACATGGTCTAAAAGGAGATTGGGATCTGTTCGTTTCATGTTGCAGTAATACAGTATAGATAGGGTGTTATATGCTGGAGCATGGTGCACATATTTTTACATATTTTATTCTCATTTCTATTTCTTATTCTATCTTCTATTTCTATTTATTTCTGTTTTTCTTATTTCTATTTATTTCTATTTTCTTGTCACCTTGTTAGTTTTTCTTCACTAGAGCGTGAATGTCTGTAACAGGACCCAATTTCCCCTCAGGGATGAATCAAGTATTTCTGATTCAGGCCCAGGGTATCTCCCGGCCTGCTGGGATAGGCTCCAGCATCCCCGTGACCCTGAGAGCAGGATAAGCAGTTAAGATAATGGATGGATGGATTCTGAAACCAACAATGATTTTCCCCCAACTCACCAACAGCCGCCATGTAGTCAATGTCAAAGACGGCGACACTATGCAAGCTATCATACACCATTATATTCCAAAAACCAGTTTAACCAGGTCACAGAGCTTTATCCTTGTTTTGGCTAACAAAACTCAGCATTATGGACGATGTGGGCATTGTGGTTTTCTTTCAACGTGTTCACAGACGGCCACGGCAACAAGTTATTGTTTTTGCATGTGTAAGGCAGTTGTTTACAGTTAAGCTTTAAGTGGTGCTCTTGCCGTGTTTAGGTTCATATGTAGCAGGCCAATAGACTGTATGAAATAATGGATGTAGACACCATTATGCCACTCATTGGTTTATGGACTACCATCTTGATGCATGCTCATAATAATAATCATCGTCGTCGTCATCATCATCATTAGATTTATACAGCGCTTTTCTAGACACCCAAAGCGCTTCACATTGAAGGGGGTAATTCACTTCAATCACCACCAATGTGTAGCCCCACCTGGGTGATGCACGGCAGCCATTTTGCACCAGAACGCTCACCACACATCAGCTTGAAGCGTAGAGGGAGGGCTCATTGAGCCAATTATATGGGGGGATGATTAGGTGGCCAGATGGAGAGAGCCGGGCTGGGAATTTTGCCACAACACCGGGGAACCCCCTACTCTTTGCGATAAGTGCCATGGGATCTTTAATACAAACACAGCAATATAGTGTACGCTGTTAAGTGCCCGGATGATTGCCGTGAATTGTACATCAGGGAAACCAAACAGACGCTGGCGAAGCAGATGGCACACCAAAGAAGAGCTACCTCGTCAGGCCAGGACTCTGTGGTCAACATCCATCAACAGGCCAGTGGCCACTCTGTCAAGGATGAGGATGTGCACATCCTTGATGGGCAGGAATGATGGTTTGAACAGGGAGTCAAAGAGGCTTCTTCAGTCTAAACTGACTGCAGGTATCCCCGTCCTTATAAACAACACAGTTGCATAATGACTGAACCAATGATCCGTTTTATATGTAAATTGTCGTGACCATTAACTAGCGTTATAATGGCCCTGTGTACTATTCACTGAGGATTGGAACAATAGTTGCAATCACAGCATTGTAAGATGGAGACAGATGTACTCTTAAGCCCCCCCACCTGGTTTAGGGATGGTCATTCCCTCTTCACATAGATGTCCTCTTTGACTCCCCGTTCAAACCAGCGTTCCTCCCTATCAAGGATGTGCACATCCTCATCCTTGAAGGAGTGGCCACTGGCCTGTAGATGGGTGTAGACTGTGGAGTCCTGGTCTGACGCGTTAGCTCTCCTGTGTTGTTTCATCCTCTTGGCCGGCGTCTGTTTGGTTTCCCCGATGTACAAGTTGCCATCTTACAATGCTGTGTTTGCAACTATTCCCCAATCCTCTGTGAACTGTACACAGGGCCATGGTAACTCTAGTTAATGGTCACGACAATTTGCATATGAAACCGATCGTTGGCTCGGTTGTTATGCAACTGTGCTGTTATAAGGGTGGGGATATCGACAGTCAGCTGAGACTGAAGAAGTCACTTAGATGAGTGATGAAACGTTTCTCCCAATAAACGTGTCCATGTGAACAGATTCAACTTTCTGTGGTTTGTGGACTACCGGTTTGAATCCTTTATTTTGGCATTTTCCTGCCGCCATCTTGGTTTGTTGAAACCAGACGTAACCATATTTGGAAGAGAGGCTGGAGTTGGGGTGAAGCGAGGGGTGGATCTGACTGAGAAACCGAGGGCAGTATGCTCGCCCACAACCTTGCTTGCAACCTGACCGTACCTGGCTCTGCCGTGCGAAGTCGCATTCCAAATTTATAGCAAGACCGACTCGAAAGGGCTGCTTCACATGAACAATATTAGTGTAACTATGAGATTTGCTGAAAAACTATTCTTTTACACGGACAATCACCTGAGATACAAGTTTCACAAGTCTGGCTGAGCGGCTAGCCACCCGTGACGCCACCCACCTTTCACTCAAAGCGGCCACGCCCTTAGTTATGCATTACTCCCCCCCCCCTTTTTCTCCCCAATTGTACTTGGCAAATTACACCACTCTTCCGAGCCATCCCAGTCACTGCTCCACCCCCTCTGCTGATCCGGGGAGGGCTGCAGACTACCACATGCCTCCTCCCATACATGTGGAGTCGCCAGCCTCCTCTTTTCACCTGACAGTTTCACCAGGGGGACAGCACATGGGAGGATCACGCTATTCCCCCCCAGTTCTCCCTCCCCCCTGAACAGGTGCCCCGACCAACCAGAGGAGGCGCTAGTGCAGCGACCAAGACACATGCCCACATCTGGCTTCCCACCCGCAGACATGGCCAATTGTGTCTGTAGGGACGCCCGACCAAGCCGGAGGCAACACGGGGATTCGAACCGGTGATCCTCGTGTTGGTATGCAATGGAATAGACCACTACACTACCCGGACACCCAGTTGTGCGTAACTTTAAGCCTTAAATAGGTGAGTTATGTAAAAATTCACCCCCGTACAGTTGTCATGAACAGGGAAATTAGCTATGGAGACCAAAACCGTTTTGTCTGCTAGGCTGTAAACCTGTTTATTTGGTGTTACAGTGTCCGTGGTGATAAAGTAGCAAATGGTACATGTACAATTTTGATGACCATGCTGCTAGTTTGTTCACTGAATTACAGTTAGCGATAGCAGATAAATATTATGTTGTTGGATGTTCAAGATAGACAGATTATTTTCTCTCACCTCTCATTATGAGGGGGCTGCTCTGGTTGCTGGTGGTTTTGGATGGACAGGAGTCCGAGTCAGAGTCTTTAATAAGGCTATTGGACGCCACAGCATCCTTAACGCCCCCTGCTGGCTTCTCACTGGATGACAACAGCTCATCTAGAGGGACAGTCAGAAGGACAAAAAAAAGATCGACAAACACAGAAATGTAGATGGATAGACAGACTGACAGACATACAGGCAGACAGGTAGACAGACAGACAGACAGACATGCACCTTGTCCCTGGATGTGTGAGATATCCAGTCCATCCTGTAGTCGGAGGATCACCACCCCGTACTGAAGGTCAAAGGCGTCACTGGAACACAGGAAGGGACCATTATATTCCAGTCTACACTTTTAATGTCTATGAGAGGTTAATGATAACCCCTCTCTCTTTCTCTCTCATCCTCTCTCTCTCCCTCTCTCTCTGTTTAACGTTAATTTACTTAAAACCAGCTAATAAATTGATTCAAGTTTAGCTGACTTTTGAAAAGGTATTTAAGATTCATTTGGCTTTTGCTTGAAGTGTGTAGTTTGTTGTGTGAGTGCGTGTCCATCAGTCACCCGTGCATGTATGTGTGTGCATGCGCACGTGAGACTTGACAGGGTGAAAGGGCATTGTTCACACTGGGTCATTCTTATCTGTACTGTTAATGTAAAATTCTGCAGGGGCCTCTGGCTAGCACTACTGTCCAGTAAGGCTTATATACACCTATCTCTCTCTCTCTTACAGCAGCTCCCTACATTTCCTTACTCCCCTTCATGGTCTGGTTCATCTTAGCTTGGTCTTAGACGTTTGTTCACAGTTTTGGCCAATTTAGCCAGTCACAGTTTAGTGTTATGTGTCACGGACTGTACTGAACTGTATATGCAAGAGAAACACTCCTCTCGTATCAGCTGAGGACAGTAGCCCCACCAATAGACATACCAGCTGAGCTACGGAAACGCCGCCGGGGGGAAAAGAGCCGGTGTGAAGGCAAGGGAGAGTTGAGAGAGGAATAGAGGGTTCAAACCCTACCTTCCATCTATTGTCATGGGGAGTGTAAGTTCACTGGCTAACAAGACAAATGAGCTCCCAGCCCTGGTGAGCAGCCAGCATGACTACAGGGAATGTAGTGTGTGTCGCCTTACGGCAATATGGCTGGAAGAGAATACACTGGGCTCTCTGGCCGAGCTAGCGGACTTCACAGTAGTTTTTTTTTGTTTTGATTTTTCTCCCCAATTGTATCCATCCAATTACTCCACTCTTCCAAGCCGTCCCGGTTGCTGCTTCACCCCCTCTTCTGATCCGGGGAGGGCTGCAGACTACCACATGCCTCCTCCGATACATGTGGCGTCACCAGCCGCCTCTTTTCACTTGACAGTGAGGAGTTTCGCCAGGGGGATGTAGCACGTGGGAGGACTGCGCTATTCCCCCCAGTCCCCCCCGAACAGGCATCCCGACCGACCAGAGGAGGTGCAAGTGCAGTGATCAGGACACATACCCAAATCCGGCACAGCTCTTCTGTGTCCTCCTGGTACTTAACAGCGTACACTATATTGCTCTGTTTGTGCCGGGGGACCCGATTCTTGGGTTGGACCAATTTCTGGTGCAGTATATTTTGGGGTTTGAAAGCAACCATGTCTTGGTTGCTTTCTGGGATTTCTTGACCTGGCTTATTGAGCATGCATCAAGACACTGGCTTATGAATTTTTAACCCTATGTGAGTCTGAGAGTATATGTGATGATTCTGCTTCTCTGTCTGTTTGTCTTTCCGTCTGTCTCTCTGCCAGTGTATTAAGCACGGGCTCAGTCTTACTGTATGATGTTGATGTAGGTCTCTACGTCTCTCATCTGTCCATCACTCCAGTTGTTTTTAAAGCCCATCACCAGTGTGTTTGGCTTCAGACGACCAAGACCCATAGCCTGGAACAACAGAACAAAGTTCAAAGTCTGCGACATCTTGCTGAAAACCTGCACACAGTTACTTTGAAGAGGCCATGTCAATATGACTAGTAAATATCATAGTGACTTGTACACATCATAATATGACTAGTTAATAGCAATATGACAAGTAGATAACATACGACTAGTAAATTTAATATGACTGGATAGGTGCCAGCATCCCGCGACTCGAATTTGGATAAGCGGCTTGGATAATGGATGGATGGACATATAATGTGACTATTAAATATAATACGAATAGTAAATATCCTTATATAACTAGTAAATATCAGCAGAGATTACTGAGTGGTACTGATTAAAACAGAGTAAATTACTCACTGGCTCATCACTTCCCAAATTTCTACATCTAAAAACACACGGGCCGGCTAGTTAAAGTTCATAGGACCAGTCAGGGTATGTAGGACAAGTTAGAGCACGTAAAACTAGTTAAAGAACACATCACTAGTTAAAGTGTGTAGGACTAGTTAGTGTGTGGGACTAGTTATAGTGTGTTGGACTGTGTATAGTTTAACGTTTTGGAGAGAATAATGATAGACAGAAACATGGTGACTGACAGCCTGGGTGTGTTAGCTTTAGCTTTCAGTAACACCAGCAGCTGAAGCAGGTCTACCTGCAGGAGGACCTGGGCACCGTGTCTCAGGTTGTCCGAAAAGACTGGAGCATAGAAGGCCTTGATCTGTTTCTTATGGAGCCAGCGCTGACAGCGGGCGTGGTCCTGGGACACCTCTTTAAAGTTGGGCCTCCGAGTCACCTGGAACAGAAGCCAGACACTGCTGACGGAGCCACACAGCCGCCATGACCCAAACAAGATCATAACAAACCAACAATCAGAGGAAATGTAATGAGATTCATCAGAGTTTGGTTCATTTTATGAAGGAGAACTTGATTTAACTATCATCTCTTTTACAGCTGACTTTTGACCAGTTTTTCGCTGTCGTTTGTGTCGAGAAGTGAACTTACTGGTTAATTACAAGTTGAATCAGGTCTGTTTGATGTCATTTAGTCTGACTTCCTAGTCAAGGACAAAGGCGAATTTTTCTTAAGTTATCGACTGTTTTTCACCATGAAGTGTGTGTGTATGTGTTACGTACAGTCTTGATGTGTCCACAGACTAAGAGGCCGACATTCTTGGTGAATGAATGAACCAGATGGAGGAGTGCGGGACGGGCGTTTGGATATCCAGTCAACACCAGACACTGTGGTCTACACACACACACACACACACACACACACACACACACACACACACAGAGTTAATGTAGAGCAGTTTGGTCATAGATCAGTGTGCTCTAGAGTTAAGTTCTTGCACACGGCGCAAAGTCCTTGGTGCACGATGGGCCTGCTTTGTTTATCTATGCCATTGGTTACAGGAAAGATGACATATGGGGCAGATGACGCTAGCTTTGGAGGTAAGGGTGCTGGTGGGGCTGCTGACAACAAGCAATAGAAAGCTGAAGCTCTTGTTCAGATTTGATGTGGCTCGGCATTGGTGGGAATGGAACACCGTAGTTACAGCATCCCCGTGCCAATGGCTCCAGATGACATGAGCTGCAGGGACGGGTGAAGTTGGAAGACTGAAGGTTCTGGGAACCCGGTGCCAGGTGCCCCAGCTAAAGCAAGCTGCTGTGGTTGCTGGAAGTGGGCAGCAGGGGGCACTGGCAACCCAGTGCCAGGAGCCCTGGCTGAGGCAGGCTGATATGGGTACTGGAGGAGGGCAGCTGGGGGCGCTGGCGTCCCGGTACCAGGAGCCCCAGCTGAAACAGGCTGTTGCAGTAGCTGGAAGTAGGCGGAAAGGGGCTCTGGGTTCCCTTGCTAAGGCTGGCTGTTGTAATTGCTGAAGCTGGATGGCAGGAGGTGCTGTGTCATTTGCCCTGGATGATGTAGGGTGCTGGTGCTGGTGCTGAAAAGCCTGATGGGAGGTGGAGGGCCCTGGAATTCCAGTGTTGGATGCTCCATCTGAAGTGAGTGATTGTGTTAAGTATTGATGAGAGGTGGTTGCCGAAGCCCTGGTGTTATTAGGTCTGGCTGATCTCCGTCTTTGCTTTTGGTGTGAATCTTTCAGCTGTCTGAGCTGGAGGACATGGTTGTCCTGTCCCTTTAACGGGAGCGTTTATGTTGCGGTGTGTTGATGGGGTGGGCGTGATGATGTCACCCAGAAGAGAGCTGGTGTTGATGGAGCAGTGGGTATGACAAACTGACACGAGAGAGTTGGTAAGTTTTACTTTGTTGACTGATCAATGAAATGGAATTCATTTATCTTTTAGTGTTTTTTGAAGAGTGGCTACAGTCCAGTTGGAAATTTCTGGAGAAGGCTGGTGGCCGGGGATCTCGCTGGAGTGTGGAGACGCTGCGACCAGCTACGAGTAGTGGGGCTGAAGTTATCTTCGTAAGCGAAGGAGTTGGAGAACTGTGACAACAGCGACGAACTGATCTTGAATTGCCCCGTCCTCTCTTTGCTGATGAAGGAAATGCAGATGACTCATTCGGTGAACTGTAGTAGTATTGAATGCTGTGAAGAGATGAACTGAGCGGGATACTGACGATGGAAGAGACTGAGTTGGAGCTTGCTGGACTCATTCACTTCCTGGGAGGCTTTTGGACTACGGAGGGCAGGCACAGAGGTGGCGGGGAATTTTTTAGTTTCTGTTGCTGGGTCTGTTGGCATGAGGCGGTGGAAACTTCGTATGTGGTCACCCTGATTATGTCCGAATACATTACCATCTGATGGGGGTTGTGAGACGAAGTCCATATTCAAGATGAGGTGAGTGGATAGACGATGTTGCTCATATGGTGAGGTAGTAGCTCAATTGTTTTGAGTGCGCTCGAGGCAATGCTGCGTGATCTCAGTTCTGGCGCAGAATAAAAGAGGGTAGGAGGAGAGGGTTAGGTGGGTAATGAAGCAAGTGGTACCGTTGAGATGTGGTCCTGCTGTTGTTGTCTAAAACCAAAAAACAAACTGCTGTTGTTGTTTGGTGGAATCAAACCGCCGACCTCACCTGAAGTTCTTGACATGGTCCTCCACTCCCGTCAGGTGCAGACAGTGGGTCAGTGCCTGGTTGTAGATCAGAGCCTGTGTCGATGAACCCCAGTTTACATCTGGAATGAAAGAAAGGATGAGAGTGAGGAGAGGATTAACTACAGCTAACATTGTTTTTGGTTGTTATGCCACTGTATTGTTTATAAGGGTGGGGTTCACTAAGATGGGTTCACTAAGATGGGTTCACTAAGATGGGTTCTGCACCAGGTTTCTTGTAGCGGACGTAGATGTAGAGTGCTAGGACGATGAGCAGGGTGACCAGCGCCGCCCACCAGTTGATCACAAACATCACCACGCAGCACAGCACTGCCCCCGCAAGGGAAACCCACTTATTGAAGTATGTGAAACTTGGGCGCCACCCTGTGGTGAAAGCACAGAATACAGCGTGATGGGTTGAGAGAGGAAATGTTACATCCACCTAATGGGGGCTTCATTTAGTTTAAAGTGTTTTTCAGTGAGGGGTGGAAATGTGTAAAACGAACAAATGAGTGTTTGTGTTATTATTGGCTGTACAAAAAGAACAGAGGGATTATGAACCATGTTAATGGCACATACGTAGGTCTGGTACACAGAAATCCAACTCTCACAATTTACATTAATTTTATATATTTTATAAATATATATTATGTTTGATTCAGTCATGAATCAGACAGTGAGCGCAATGCATCAATTCAGATTTGTGATACGTCAAAACGTATACTCTGCAAATGAAATGACTTCTACATTGTGTCGAAATATTCTGGTTAAAGCTACAATCCTGAAGATTTGCACATAAGCAAACGTTTGATACACGTGATACATGTATCTCTGGTGTATGTAAGACAACAGTTAAATCCACAAATACTCAAATCATGAACGCTTTTGTAGTTGCTCGTTTGAACGGGTCGTGTCGGGTGGAACTTTGCCCAGAAAGTTACAGGGCGCATAGTGTTTTACATCTTCGTCACTGGGCCCATATGAGGAAGAGGGATGCAGATAGTGTTGAGTTTGACGAAGAGGCGTAACTTCATCGCTGGTGTCAGCAAATTAAATGAAAACGAGAATCCTCAGGATTGTAGCTTTAGCTTGTGATAACGCAGCAGCGGTATCGGTACTGCAGCTGTACCTGGGGAGTTGGCGAGGGAGGCGTGGAAAACGGAGAAGTTGATGAGAGCGTAGGAGGCCAGGAAGAAGTTGGAGATGATGGGAGCGATGATGTTCAGATCACCTTGAAAACAAACGACACGCAGGACACTTGTTAAGTTGATCAGTTTTGATATTCACCCCAGTTCTTCAATTCAAACACAATAATCATATTAATTTTGATGTTTTACGCCCATTGCTTCTCTTTTTGGCTGCTTGTAACGTTGGAGCGTGAACTATCAGCTGGGAAGGTTTGTGATTGGCTGGAGCAGGAGTGAAGCGTACAGCGGCCTACCAATGAGGATGAAGGCGAGGCCGATGCAGAAGGTCAGGACGTAGCCACGGAGAGGTTCGTTGTTTTTCCCATAACCCTTTGCGAACACGCCCAGACCCGGGTAGATGTTGTCCTTACACAGAGCCTACGTTTGACAGTTTATTTTCAGTTTTCACTTTTCCATTAACTGATCAGTAATTTCATCTGTAAAATCTCAAAAATAATGACATCACAACCATCACATGTCTCAGAGCCCAGTGTGTCTTAAAACTGACCAGCAGCCAAAAAACCTAAAATGCTAGTTTTATAATGATATTAATCAAGAGTAAAACCAGCAAATCTGTAACCGCAAATGTTTGGTAATTTTGCTTTACAAATGAGTAAAATGATTAATCAATTACCGAAGCTATAATCAATTAATTTTCTGTTAATTGACGCATCAGTTACTCTACAAATCATTTCAACACTACTTGACAGCATTCCTTCATTTGATTACTTCTGTCATCTGTTCATGTCTTCCACTATTGATTCATTCATTATTTTAGCATCGAGGAAAGTTAAACCTACAGCAGTCCAATCACTTAAAGCTGCTGGTTTGAATCCCCAGATTGGCTGGTTTGACAATCACTCCTCCCTTGAGCAAGGCACAAATAATGGTTAACAGTAGCAGACTGACAGCAAGCAGAAAGCTTTGGCTTTCATGGACAGTGGCAGCATGAAGGCAGATGTATTTAAAAATGTATTACTACAGTGCCTGGCTGACAAATATCATCAATTCATCCATTTATTTATGTTCGTCTTTTCCTTCATGAATTGACTCGCTGATAGACATGATGGATTAATGATGTGCTTTATAGTATTAACCGAGTGTGCTAAATCTAGAAGCATATTTTGTGCTGACGAAGACACTCCAACTTCCAATCTGTCCTGATGGTAGAATGAGGTATTTTATTTGAATAAACTACAGAGTGGAGACATTCCATGTCTGACCTGAAAGACTTTGGGAGCGCTAACGAGTGACGCCAGAGCTGAGGAGAGCGTTGCAGAGAAGATCCCTGCTGTGATGAGAGGGCCGAATCCAGATACCAGACTCATGACCTGAGAGACAGAAACATAAACACACACACTTACTTGCATATACATATACACGGCAGCGTTGTAGTGGGGGGGGGGAAGGGGAAGGACCTATCGGGGCCCAGAAAGGGGGGGGGGTCCTCGGGAAGCCCGGAATTAAAAGTTTGTTTTGGTTAGCAAATTTTTATTTCTAACTAATTAGTGTCATAACTTCAGTTAAAATTGGCTCAATACATCGGTTGAGGGACTTAAAGAAAATAGTGGAGGCTCTCTGAGGCCCCTCTCGCCCCTTACAAAAGGTGCAAAATGATTTAGTCCACCCCTCACGAGCATCTCTCATTGCAGCTCATCTAGTCCTGTCGTGACTGACTGCTAATACAAGCACAAGCACAAGCACAAACACAGTCATGTCTTTCCCAAAGAAAGCAAAATCTGGGTTCCAGAAAAGAAAAGGAAAAAAGGAAAGGGAGAGAAGGCAAAATGAGGGAAAACAACTGTTGCCTAATTTCTTCCAAAAGAACGGTGAGCTAGGAGCTTTTAAAAGAAAGGTGGCTAGCTAACTCCTCCTACCACAGCTAGGTAGCAGCTAGCTAGCTAACTCTTAACTCCTACTTCCTGAACACAGTAGGCGTTAGCTAGCTAGCTAGTACTGTAACACACGCAATATCCTACATTTATCAGCATCATAGCTACAATGATGTGAATGATCCGTGAGAGACAAAAGAGGAAAGGGGCACACAGAGGCTGCTTATGTATAGGGCCCAGAATTTTGTGCTACACCCCTGCATATACACATACACAAACCCACACACAGACCGAACTGAGAGCACTCACAGTGTTGCAGGTTGTGAGTCTTAACAAACAGTGGTTATACATACCAGCAGCAGTAGGCGGTTTAGTTGTTAGTTGGGTAGGACCTTGGACAGACAAACCAGCAGTGTTGTTAGAGGACAGTCATCGTTAGCCAGACTCTACTTCAGTTTTTTCCATACAAGTCCTCAAGTACCCCCCCCCCCCACCCCCGGTGCTGCAGATTTTCACTTTAAACCTGCACAAGTAGGCTTCCTTGTAGTTACTCAATCATATTATAGCAATCAATTATGTCAAGTGTGCCACATCTGACATAATTTAGTGCTGACTGGTTGATTAAGAACAGGGAAGCCCACCCATGCAGGGTTACAATGGAAATCTGCAGGACGGGGGGTATTTCAGGACTTGGGAAATGCGGATGTAGGGTCTGGCTAAACCTATTACCAAAGTTTTTTTTGGGGGGGGGGGGTTTCCCCCCCTTTTCTCCCCAGTTGTACTTGGCCAATTACCCCACTCTTCCGAGCTGTCCCGGTCACTGCTCCACCCCCTCTGCCAATCCGGGGAGGGCTGCAGACTACCACATGCCTCCTCCGACACATGTGGAGTCGCCAACCGCTTCTTTTCACCTGACAGTGAGGAGTTTCACCAGGGGGCTGTAGCACGTGGGAGGACCGCGCTATTCCCCCCAGTTCCCCCTCCCTCCTGAACAGGTGCCCCGACCAACCAGAGGAGGCGCTAGTGCAGCGACCAGGACACATACCCACATCGGCTTCCCACCTGCAGATATGGCCAATTGTGTCTGCAGGGACACCTGACCAAGCCGGAGGTAACACGGGGATTCGAACCATTGAAACCCGTGTTGGTAGGCAACGGAATAGACCGCTACGCTACTCGGACGCCCACCCTATTACCAAAGTTGAATAAGAGGAACAAGTTGGGTTTTTTTTTCCATTTTGAAGGAACCAGTCACTACTCTGGTCGGCGGGACTTCAGGTGTTGGCATTCCTATAAAATGGCATTTATTTGCAAATTCATTATGTTAAACTCATGGGTTACATGCTGGTGACCTGGGGAAGTCTCCCGACGAAACTCCATCAAAAAATGTTTACACTTGTGGTTTGACATGTGAAACGAGCACAATCTGTTCAATATTATCATAAAACGGCAATATGCTGCAGGTTTAAAAGAACTGAGCAGGCCCATCAGAGCTACCAAAGTGGTAGCTGCTATGCTAACTCCCTAGAGATGAAGGGCCATATCTGGAAAGACCAGACTCTTGGAATATGTCAGCCCTGATTTGGTCGGTGCCCATCAGGACATGACACAAGTTTCTAACATAGAAGACATATAAGATGACACCAGACAGTATGGCTGCTGTTTTGCCAGCTCCTCACCAATTTCTTGGCGATCATTCGCTATGATTGAGACACACTTTTGCGCATCAGATTACGCACGGCAAACGAATTTTTCAGTTTTCGCTCACTTGGACTTTACGCCGGGCGGCCTACCTTTTTTTTTACACTTGGGTGGAAGCGCCAGCAGTGATTATTGCGGTTCTCCTCTCTGGTCCGTCACTGGTTGCACTATCCATCGGTGTGCGGCGTGCGCACATTCCAGGCTCCAAAGTTCATGTTTCTATGTTTTTGACCGCATGTGGTGATCCCTCTGGACGCGGCAATCCAGTCAGGAGGCTTGAGTCGGGCTATTTTTAGTGCGCCTTTTCCAGCCCCTTCCCCAGGTGGGGTGAGCAGAGTGGATCCTAAAGAGTGCTGCTCAGTTGTGGGTGCAGCTACCGAAGAGCTCTTTCTACCTCGTGCCAAGAGCCCAGCGACTGAATCTAGCACCCACCGCCTGATGTGCGGACTCATTACCAGGGGCTTCCAGATCTCACAATCCTGCCCCCGTCACCATTTGCTGATTGCCATAGGACTTAATCCAGGATGTTAAGGTGGATTCCCTTCATGGAGAACGCCTGTGCATGACTTGGTTTCATGTGGGGAGACTGGTGCACAGACAGCCACCACGCGGTCCTTGACAGATCTGGGTCAGGATCCAGTGGCATGGAGTCCAAGATGACTGGGGGCCCATTTCTGCTTCAGCCTTCCCAGCCGTTGTGATGCTTCCCTAGTCAGCCATCATCCTCTGCCTGTTCCACCGTTGAGCTCTTGGTTGGATTGCTCTTCGTCAGGGATCTCCCCCTTGACCTTACCGCCATGGGTGACCCTACCAGGAACATCGCTCCAGACGGCATTGCTCTCGGGAATCTCAGGACCACGCAAGCTTCTCCACCACGACGAGGTGACTACACGGAGACGTTACAACACCCCAGCATATGTCACCTTACTGTTATACAGACTCTACTGTGGCACACTGTCCAACAAAGTACAGTCAAAGCCTGCGCTGACTGTTTCCTGTTCTTCACTTTGATTTCTCTCAGAACTTTTATGAGAACTTTTATTTTCAACTTGTGTGTTGAGCCAGCAAAGCAAGCGTTTCATACTGGGAATATGTGTAAACTTAATTTTAATTTATGGCAAATAAACTTAAAACTGAAACCAAGCTCTCTTAGGCCAGACTAGAAGACAGTACAGAAAGAGTTAGTGCTGATTTAATTAGCATCACCGTGTTAGTAATTACATCTTAACCCGCTGTTATCGAAGAGCAACACACAGCAGTGCAGGAGTTTCCTGCTTAACCAGAAATATCAATCTCACAAGCTGGGTGTGTAGCTGTGTGTAGGACTTGTACGTGTGTGTGTGTGTGCACAAGCATGTGTGTGTGTGTGTGTGTGTGTGTGTGTGTGTGTGTGGTTGTTATCAATACTCTCATTCAACCAGCTAGAGCCTTGTGACTTCCAACAACAGTCACTATTATCTCTGCTGCCTTTTGTTAACGGAGAGCTCTGTGACACACACACACACACACACATACACACGCACATGCACATACAAGATATACACATACACACACATACACACACACATTCGAACAACAACAGTCATTATTATCTCTGCTGCCTTTTGTAAATGGAGAGCTCTGCGACACACACAAACACACATAACAATCACTATTATTTCTGCTGCCTTTTGTTAACGGAGCACTCTCTGACACACACACACACACACACACACACACACACACGCACGCACACACAGCTATGTTTAGACACATCCATGGCTAGAGGGGCAGCAGAATGAGCTGAAGTGACAGACAGACAGATGAGGACAGAAGGACTATCTGAATATTGTGTTGTCGAGATGAACACTAGGCAGTCCCTGTAATTGTCAGTGCTTTCTCTTTGTAACTCCATCCATCCATCCATCCATCCATCCCTCCATCCCTCCATCCATCCCTCCATCCATCCATCCCTCCCTCCCTCCCTCCCTCCATCCATCCATCCATCCATCCATCCATCCATCCATCCATCCATCCATCCATCCCTCCATCCATCCATCATCTAAACTGCTTATCCTGCTCTCAGGGTTGTGGGAAGGCTGGAGCCTATCCCAGCAGCCATTGGGCGGCAGGCGTGGACAGGCCACCAGTCCATCACACAGGGCCCACACACACACACACACTCACACCTAGGGACACTTTCGTATGGCCTAGTCACCTGACCTACATGTCTTTGGACTGTGGGAGGGAACCGGAGCCCCCGGAGGAAACCCACACAGACACGGGGAGAACATGCAAGCACCACACACAGGATGACCTGGGACGACCCCCAAGGTTGGACTACCCCGGGGCTCGAACCCAGGACCTTCTTGCTGTGAGACGACCGTTCTAACCACTGTGCCGCCCTGCTGCCCTCTTTGTAACTCCCATCCCCTACGTCCCAACTGAGGTGTCTGGATATCTTAACGTTATTAGGGATGTAGACAGTCTCCAACAGACGAGATGTTAGGTACTCTGAGTTACTTTAAAAATGGCCTTTGTCTTCTGTGCTGCATGTGTTGACCGTCACACCACGACAAAATTCCCCACATCTACAAACTCGCCTGCCAGGGAACCTTGCTCTGTCTACCGGCAGGGTTCTCCGTCCAGCGGTCCTCTTACCTGGAAGTCATTCATGAGGCCATATTGACAGCCTCCCTCCTTGCAGATAGAGAAGTCGTAGCCGAGCGTGCAGGCGGCGTCGGTGCAGTTCACCGTGTCGCTGACGGTGTCGTTGTGGTCGCCGGTGGCGTCCCTCACGATGCAGGCACCTGCCGGGAGGGCAGACCGAAGACAACCAAGTACAAGAACTTCATTACTATACTTAAGTCCATCCATCCATCCATCCATCCATCCATCCATTATCCATCCATCCATTATCCAAACCACTTATCCTGCTCTCAGCAGTCACTGGGCGGCAGGCGGGGAGACACCCTGGACAAGCCGCCAGTCAATCACAGGGCCAACACACACACACACACACACACACACTCACACACACACACTCACACACACACACACACACACACCTAGGGACAATTTAGTACATCCGATCCACCTGACCTACATGTCTTTGGACTGTGGGAGGAAACCGGAGCCCCCGGAGGAAACCCACACAGACACGGGGAGAACATGCAAACTCCACACAGAGGACGACCCGGGACGACCCCCAAGGTTGGACTACCCCGGGGCTCGAACCCAGGACCTTCTTACTGTGAGGCAACCGCACTAACCACTGCGCCACAGTGCCGCTTCTTAAAGGGCAAGGGCCGGATTCGAACCCAGGCCGCTGCGGTACGGACTCGGCCTTACGTGGTATGCCAGTGGGGTGCCCTACTATACGAAAGTACATTATTTAAACATCTGCACTTACGTTAGTATATTGAATTCAGAGACTTCTGACACATCAGGATTTATTTTCATACCTGTGCAGAGTGAGAGGAGTCGAGCCATAAAACCCCAAGTGCATTGCTGTTCCCCCCCTTTTTCTCCCCAATTGCCCCACTCTTCTGAGCCATCCCGCTTGCTGCTCCACCCCCTCTGCCAATCCGGGGAGGGCTGCAGACTACCACATGCCTCCTCCGATACATGTGGAGTCACCAGCTGCTTCTTTTCACCTGACACTGAGGAGTTTCACCAGGGGGATGTAGCACATGGGAGGATCACGCTATTCCCCCCAGTTCCCCCTCCCCCCCAAACAGGTGTCCACACCGACCAGAGGAGGCGCTAGTGCAGCGACCAGGACACGTACCCACATCCAGCTTCCCACCCGCAGACACGGCCAATTGTGTCTGGAGGGACGCCCGACCAAGCCGGAAGTAACGCGAGGATTCGAACTGGCGACCCCCGTGTTGGTAGGCAACGGAATAGACCACCACGTGTCCTGGTCGCTGCACTAGCGCCTCCTCTGGTCGGTCGGTCGGTCGGGGGGGAGGGGGAACTGAGGGGAATAGCGTGATCCTCCCATGTGCTACGTCCCTCTGGTGAAACTCCTCACTGTCAGGTGAAAACAAGCGGCTGGTGACTCCACATATATGGGAGGAGGCATGTGGTAGTCTGCAGCCCTCCCCGGATCGGCAGAGGGGGTGGAACAGCGGCCAGATGGCTCGGATTTAATCTGTTTAACGTGTTGACATTACGTCAAAGTTTAAACTAAAATGCTAAACGGACTGCATTTCTATAGCGCGTTTCTAGTCTACCGACCCCTCAAAGAGCTTTACAGTGGATGCCTCACATTCACCCATCCACACACTGAGGGTGGAGGCTGCCATGCAAGGCACCAACCCGCTCATCAGGAGCAGTTAATGGTTCAGTGTCTTACTCAGGGACACCTCGGCACGCTCTTTGCAGGAGCCAGGGATCAAACCAGCGATCCTCTGATTACTAGATGACCCGCTCCACCTCCTGAGCCACGCCACCCCCCATTAACCACATAATATTAGCACAGCTCTCCTTGAACCTTGATCAAACCTTTATTAATAGCAACTAAGGGAGGCAAAGCTTTAAGAGATTCTGCAAACATCTGTTAGAAGGTGGATTCTTATATGCTGTGCATCTGTCCATTATATGAGCTAAAGAAGAGAAAGCAGCGTTAAGGAGAATATTTACCGGTAGAAATGGCAACAGCCACATAGGTCAGCCCTGTGATGAGGATGGCCAGAAGAGTTCCTTTAGGGATCGCTGACTGGGGGTCCTGAGGAGGGGGTACAACAGCTCAGCTCAGCTCAATGCAATCCACATCACTCCGATTCATTTTCCAATTACAGCAGTTCAGTTCACTTCAGCTCACCTCCATTTAAACTCACTTAAACTAACTCCGATTCCTTTGTCTCCTCTTAAAATCATATTCGATTAACCAATTAACAACTCAACTCAGTTAGATTCAAGTTAATTAAATCCACATCACTCCAGCACAGTTCACCGTAACTAACTCTCGATTCAGTGAAGTTCATCCATCCATCCATCCATTATCCAAACCGCATATCCTGCTGTCGGGGTCACAGGGATGCTGGAGCCTATCCCAGCAGTCACTGGGCGGCAGGCGGGGAGACACCCTGGACAGGCCACCAGGCCATCACACAGGGCCGACACACACACACACACATTCATACCTAGGGACAATTTAGTCTGGCTGATTCACCTGACCTACATGAAACTGGAGCACCCGGAGGAAACACACACAGACATGGGGAGCACATGCAAACTCCACACAGAGGATGACCCGGAACAACCCCCAAGGTTGGACTACCTCGGGGCTCGAACCCGGGACCTTCTTGCTGTGAGGTGACCATGCTAACCACTGCGCCACCCAGTTCATATCAATTAATACCCAACTGACTTCCAGAACTTTAGGGTCTTGTACGGGATATTTCTCACAGTGAGGTCTCCAGAGATGTTGGCTCCTGCCAGGATACCAGTGGCTGCTGGGAAAAAGATGGCGAACATAGAGAAGAAGGTCTCATCACCCCTGAAGTCCGGACCTATGTTCTCTAGGAAAATGGCCGCTAGATGACAGGGGGGAGAGCAGCACAAAGACACAGGGAATGGTATGAATGTCACGACTTTATCCAGAGTGTCTCACATCTATTTCATCATCACCTGGCTGTAAAGGTTTGACTGTGACATGGAAGCATCGGCCACTATCAGCGATAAAAATGGGAATAGAGTAAGCTCACATGAAAGTGCTTTCATAATCAATCATGAAAAAATAATGACTGACGCAGCAACTTAACAGTCAGCGCTTAATAATCAATCAACACTATTTGTTCCACCAATCGACACCTCACTAAGCTCAACAGAGAGCAGCTTGGATGTAATGTACAGCAGCTAACACTGGTTTGATAAAAATACAGCGTTCAAGGAAAGGGAATGGTGACAAGGTGTTGTTGAGGATATTGGAAAACAGATTGATGTATTCCTAAATGACTGGAGTATTTTTCTATTCCTGTCCCCACCCCACTTTTGACTGCATTAAACTTCATGGAAGACAATGAAGTTGTAACAACAGAAGCTAAAAAAAAAGGCAGGATTTAGAGAGGTTCTTCATTTTCCCTCCAAGACGGTTTGGTTTAAGTCAGGGGTGGGTAACCAGGGGCCATGGAGAGCCATGCGTATGCAGGTTTTCCTTCCAGCCGGACTCCGCACCAGGTGAGGTCACTGATTAGCAACCCTTCAACCGAAGAGGAGGAATGTATCAGTGAAGTCACCTGGTGTGGAGTCCGGCTGGAAGGAAAACCTGCATACACATGGCTCTCCGTGGCCCCCGGTTACCCACCCCTGGTTTAAGTGATGGGTGTTTTTTCGGTGGGCGAATGATGAGTCGTCCGTGATGAAGGACCAGACTCACTGCTGTAGCCGAAGAATCCCTTGGGCTCCTTACTCTCCGTGGGCAGAAATGTTCCTATAAAGTAGTTGGCAATGGCTCCTAACAGGATTACCAGAAGCACGATCTGAGCCTGAATCACAGAGGGATAGAAAGTTGGTTAAATTTAAAGGTACTGTGTAGTTCTACTTCAATCCCGCCCTCTTGTGTTGCGTGATGTGAATAACAACAAGTCAAAACGAGACAAACTTATTCGAATAGAAATGGATCGCCCTCCTTCAGTTGAAACCAGTTTACTGTGATGGTTGCATAATGGCGGCATAGATGGATGCGAGGGGGTTGCTGACTCATTTACTTTGTTTTAATCGGTACCACCCAGTAACTATTGTCATTATGCTTCAGGAAAACCACACCATAGCAGCTTTAAAGGGTATCTCGATGTTTTAAAGGGATAGAAATTGCACTGTAAATCCATACACAGGTTTGTACACTGTGAGAAAAGTTCGAGTCCTGTTTGTCCATAAGTGATAAAGCAATGCATGTATGTCTGTTGTAATGCCACCGGGAGGCACCATGCAGTCTGCCAGAAGAGCGATGCATGCCATCACACAGAATGAATGCTGAGAAGCTCCACAGTTAGTGATGCGCGGGTCGACCCACAACCTGCGGGTCCTGTGGGTTGACCCCCAGATCAGGTGTGTTCGGGTGAGCTTACTAAGAAATATCACGGGTTTTAGCAGGCGGGTCAAAAAGGGACAAAGCAGTGTTCTGAGTAAGTTATAAACAACTTACGCAAACGTTGAATGCAATAGGCTAGGCTCGCATTACTAGCCTGCCTTCTCCTCCCTTTGTTTTTTTACCCCCCCCCCCCTATTCCCCCCAATTGTATCCAGCCAATTATCCCACTCTTCTGAGCCGTCCCAGTCGCTGCTTCACCCCCTCTGCCGATCGGGGGAGGGCTGCAGACTACCACATGCCTCCTCCGTTAAGACGGCGTCACACTGTGTTGGGACATACGGTACGTCTGGTCCTGTCCAGAGTCACTTGGTAAGGATTTGGACAAAATAACAAACCGTCTGTGCTGATTGCTTTGTCTTACCTTGGCCTCCCACTCCATTCCCGCAACCGAGATTCCCAGCAGCAGGATAACAGTCAGCGTTCCGACGATCCGGATGTCATTAAGCTCATCCGTCATCAGGGCGTCCACGTCCTGTTACAACCACATCAATTTCTATAGCACAGATCAATACCTGTATCTACTACTACTATCTGTATCGATACACCCCACCAAATAACTCCTCTAAACTTAGATGGATGGACAGATAGATAGATAAGAGTTTGAGAGAGAGAGAGAGAGAGAGAGAGAGAGAGAACACATCTTCATGCTGAACTTTACTGAAGAAGAAAACATGTCTCACATTGAGCAGCTCCACGACCGTCTCTGCAAAGCCGACTACATACATGGCCACAGCCACGGCGTTGGCGAACGCAAAGATGAGCCCTATGGAGCCTCCAAACTCAGGACCCAGGCTCCTGGAGATCAGGTAGTAAGCCCCTCCTGGTCGACAGACAGACGTCAGTCATAAAAATGTCGTGGTTCAGTACTGTTTTGATAGCTTTGTGCTTGGCCTGTGCTGCAGAAAGGTCAGGGGTCAAGGATATCTCCAAAAAAGAGCCCCTGGACTTTGTGTGGGTTTTAAGTCTCACTTAATCAGGGCAGACGCTTGTCAACATCCCAAATCTGGGTCCTCAGGCTGAAGGCCATTTCCCTTTTTTTCCTCATATTTTGTTTTATTTCTCATTTACTGATGAGTCTCGACACATGTAGGGGGGATACATGATTACATTTCAAGCGTCAGCGTGCTGCAAAATACACAAATATAGACACATGAATTCAAAGGGGGTCCAGTTGGTACCGATAGTGCCCTGTCACTGCATTCCTCTCCCACACGAGAAGAGACAAAACTATTCAGGCTACAGTACTCAGGAAATCAGGGTGGCACATGCTTTTCTTGACACTTTCTATCTCCGGTGTATTTAAAGCAACAACTAACGAGGCGTTCGGGTAGTGTAGCGGAGTACTCCGTTGCCTAGCAACACGGGGCTCGTCGGTTCGAATCCCCGTGTTGCCTCCGGCTTGGTCGGCCGTCCCTGCAGACACAATTGGCCGTGTCTGCGGGGGTGGGAAGCCGGATGTGGGTATGTGTCCTGGTCGCTGCACTAGCGCCTCCCCTGGTCAGTCGGGGCACCTCCCACATGTATGGGAGGAGGCATGTGGTAGTCTGCAGCCCTCCCAGGATCGGCTGAGGGGGTGGAGCAGAGACCGGGACGGCTCGGAAGAGCGGGGTAATTGGCCAAGTACCATTAGGGAGAAAAAAAGGGGGGGGGCTTCATGGTAGATAAGGAAGCAATCCTGTAAGTTTGAAGTCCTAAGTAATGAAAACATGATGAGTTTACTCAACGTCTTAAGTATATCAGCTAGAAAATTCAAGTATAGACTTTTTTTTGGAAAATAGAAATCTAAACTGGAACTTGAAGCCTTTCCATACAAACTTAACAGCGGTTATCTCACCTCCGCGTACGAAGCCGTTGGTAGCTATGGCCGAGGTAGACAGGCCTGTTATGGTGGTGACCACAGTAGCCATCAGAATGATCGCAATTGTCAGCCCTGTTACAGACAGAAAAAAACAACTTTAAGCAGAACGGGTCAGTTGCGGCACATCACAAAGAGCACGGCAGCAATTGTGTAGCACAGATTTGAATAAAAGGTTTCAGCTCTGTTTGCAGTCACGGTACGGTGTTCAGGACCATCGAGTTTGGATTGTTGAGTTAAAGCTGTTTTCACACTTGGTATGTTTTGCTGTTCTGAACACGGGTACAATTATTTCCCCCACCCCCCGGGTCTCTTTTCACATTACATTATCTGTCTGTATGTATGCTCAATAATCCAGGTAAGGTCAGTCTCAGAGGTCACTCAGATGAGTTACGAACTGTTTTTCTCGATAAGTGTTGTGTCCAGATGAACTGATTCAACTTATACCTGCACCCACCCATCCATTATCCGAACCACTTATCCTGCTCTCAGGGTCGCGGGGATGCTGGAGCCTATCCCATTAGTCACTGGGCGGCAGGTGGGTAGACACCCTGGACAGGCTGCCAGGCCATCACACAGGACCGACACACACACACACACAGTCATACCTAGGGACAATATAGTACGGCCGAGTCACCTGACCTACATGTCTTTGGACTGTGGGAGGAAACCGGAGCCCCCGGAGGAAACCCACACAGACACGGGGAGAACATGCAAACTCCACACAGAGGACGACCCGGGACGACCCCCAAGGTTGGACTACCCCGGGACTCGAACCCAGGACTTTCTTGCTGTGAGGCGACCGCGCCGACCACTGCGCCACCGTGCCGCCTACCTGCAGCCGGTTGACACTAAAGACGTCACTTAGATGAGCGATAGAACATTTCTCTCAATAGACGTGTCCAGATTACATTATTTGCTTTATGCCATCAACACATAAGGAACATGCAGATTTTATTTACTAAGGTCGCTAGGCAAGAACGAGAACGGGAGGCTAAATGGAAAGCCACTCCTCTTCCTCTTCTCCTCTTTCCGGCTGCTCCCATTAGGAGTCACCACAATGGATCATTCGTTTCCATCTCTTCCTGTCCTCTGCATCTTCCTCTGTCACACCAGCCACCTGCATGTCCTCCCTCACCACATCCATAAACCTCCTCTTCGGCCTTCTTCGTTTCCTCTTCCCTGGCAGCTCCATGTTCAGCATCCTTCTCCCAATATAATCGAGTCAAGTTTATTTGCATAGCCCAATATCACAAATCAAAAGTTTATGTAAAAGTTCTATGGGTACTTTTGTACATCTCATGTGGTACTGTCTGCTGGTTTCCCTATTTTGGACACGAGTGGTTGGGGCAATTGAGAAGTGGTTGGATCAGCCCTTGCCGAGCTCGCCATGTCTATCCCTTCTTGGAGACAAATCTGCTCTACCAGCTGGACTCACAAAGGCACAGTTTAGGTTAGCCCTTGCAGGCTTCCTTAACGCAGCCAGGGGTATATTAAGGAAATATAAAAATACAAGCACACTGTGCTATAAGGACAGGATCGAACTCATGATGGCTACAGCCTCATATGAGTTGATGATAGCTACAGTGAGAGACTCCGTATCTAAATTCACTGAAATGTGGGGTCGCTTTCTCACATTTATTAGCGGTACGGAACAATAGATGGCAATATGTAAAAGATGTATATCATATGGGGTGTTGTGGGGGGGGGTATTGTGGCCTATCATGGCCACAATACAAGCTTGCTTCTCTTTTTTGATTTTGTTTTGTTTGCACTGTAACTCTGGTGTTTTGGAAAAAATAAGAATAAAAAATACTTATGACAAAAAAAAAACAAAAATAAAAAATGTGCCTCAGGGAGCTTTCCAACAACACAACATCCTGCCCTTAGACCCTCACATCGGATAAGGAAAGACTCCCTAAAAAAAAAAACTTTTTAGTATGGGGAACGTAGTCACCATTAATTAGGTGCTTATTAGCATGCAAATTAGCAACATATTGGCTCTTAATTGGTCATTATTACGTACTCATTAATGCCTTATTCTGCATGGCCTTATTATACAACCAGTAAGCCATTAACTATGAGTTTTCCCTCTATAACCTCAGAAGTATTGCTTATTAGTAGTACCATCTCGATATGCTTTGCTTAGTATGGCCTTTATAAGGTGGTAGTACCACAAGAAGAGTTATTCTCCCTTACAAACACTTAATGAATATGGTCTGTTCTTACATAACAACACACAAAACTACAAGTGTTCATAGTGTTAAATTACTGTAAATTAAGTTTTTGTTACTTAGAATATGTTCCCCATACTAAAGTGACATCTTGATCATTACTAATTCACTAGTAATTAAGTTTTTTTATGTTCCCCATACTAAAGTGTTACCAAAACCTTTAACAGGGAGAAAAAATAGGAAGAAACCTCAGGGAGAGCAACAGAGGAGGGATCTCTCTCCCAAGACGGAAAACGTGCAATGGATGTTGTGTTTACACAATTTACACAATACAACTAATGGCGTAAGTGGACTCGGGTCCACACCATAAGCTCTAAAGTAGCCTAGGTTTGGTGGGATTGTAACAGTGGAATTGTAAAACCTTTTGTCCTGCCATCTAAATAAAGAGGAACGAACTGTTTACAGGTGTCTGTCAACCCTGTCACACAATAAGACATGTCGGCCATGTGACAATAAGTTAGAACAGAAGGCACGTGAGGTGGAACAGAACGCTATTAGCCGGCTAGCTTAAACCAGCCATTAAGCTGCAGCTCAGTGGTGTGGATGAAGGTTGTTGTGACTGGATGTCTGTGGGTCTCTGTAGATCAGTATGTGGCCCTGTGGGGACCTGTGTCTGGTTTTCAATGGTTCTATGAGGTTCTTTATAGTCCTTGGTTGTGTGTGGTTCTGTACAAACCAATGCCAGCCTGTCCTACGATCCAGGACATCCTGATAAACAGCATCACTCCCCAAATATTCAGCATGCAGCGGACCTGCAACACACACACACACACACACACACCAACAAATAGACACACATACATATATGGGTGATTATTTTTAGAATTCAAAATTACAAAATCTGGAAGGACAGACTTCTTTTGTATTTGGGAAGTCAACTTTTGAATTTATAGACATCAAGAATGATTTCAAACAGCATCAACCATCCACATCATCACACTGACCAGCACTCCTTTCACCCAACCAAACTTCACACTCCCTCCTTTCGCCTCCTTGGCGGCCATGGCAGCTGCCTCCTCTGCGGCCAAGGGTTCCTCCCCGTTGGCCAAGCCCTCCTCAAATGGCTCCTGTTGAACAATCGGGGTCAAGAAATGCAAATGAGTCAGACGAGGAAATAGAGGAAGTGAGTGAGCAGGGATGCCTGTGGAGGCTTGTTTATGCAGTAAATGACATGAACATGCATGTTTAAAGCTGCAATCTGTGAATTTTCTCCATTAAAAAGTTTATTTTCTCCATGTGAAAGGTGGAGGTGATGCGGTGGTGGTATTGGACAGTCAGTCTTCCAGGTGAACAGTGTTGTGATGTAGTGGATGTAGGAGACAGAGAGAAACAGACCTGTTGACTCTGATGTCCTGAGACTACAAACCAGGTGTAGCAGGACTACAAACCAGGCGTAGCAGCCATTGTGGCTGGTGTGCCGTCAGCTCAACAGTTAACAGTTCCCACCCTTGTAAAAATGAATCCTGGGACCAAAGCTAACACAGACAGTCTGGTGTATTACAAACTACATCACACTATATGGGAACACTGTTGTACAGTCAAAACATCTCAACAGTGGTATACGGAGACTGGAGAGGGTCTCCAGCCACAGTAAATATGACCGGTAGCGTTACGGAGCCTGACTCCATCATACACATGGAGAACATAATTTATTAATGGAGGAAAAAAAAAGAGAGTGGATTTCAGCTTTAAATGTACCATTTAAATTCCAACTAAATTACTTCTGAATATCCCCCTACGTAAATATTATGTCAATGTTCTTATTCAAACTGTTCTGTGTTAGTACTTCATCAGGAAGAGACACACTGAGGCAGTTTGGCGGCGGCCTTGCCTAGCGTTGACCGTGCAGTGTTTTTGTCTGCGTATGCTTTTGTGTCATCGTGTAGAGTGCGGCGGAGTTATGCGGAAGGTGTCTGGCTGGAGAGCTAGCGTTGGATCGGCTGAGGGAGCCTGGTCTGCTACATCCGATGGGCCCAAAGACCACGGCCATGCCTGGAGCTGCGCCTGAAGAGGAAACACTGAGGGCGGCCTGACAGGACGCGGAAGCGGAGCAGGCTAAGCTAACTGCTAGCCCATGCAGACCAGCAGTTCCGACAGTCATCCTGGCTGGCGTTCGTTCTCTGGACGGTGGAGTTTTTGGACTGTGTTGTACTGGGTGGACTGTGTTGTTGGCTGTTTTTGCTTTGTTCTCTCTGTTTTTGTGTTTTTGGTGCTATTGTTTTTGGAGGTTTTTGGGTATGTGTTTTTGTCTTTTGTGTTGCACTGCAGTGGGCTGGGGGAAACGGAATTTCGTTTCTTTTGTGTACGTACCAGTACATAAGATGAAATGACAAATAAATTGTTCCTGATTCATTACATTCACCTGCTGTTGAGGTGTAAAACCTCCCTGACTGAAGGCTGAATAACTGGAACAACAGGTGAATGTAATGAACTACCTGGTAGATTAGAAAACCAGAAGTACTGGTGGTACCTGAGGACCTGATTGAGAACCACTGGACTAGAATGATGTCATGTGACACTGAGGTGTTGTGTCCTGAGATGAGGGCCATGGCAAAGTGCAGCTAGGTGCATTATTGTTTCCTTGACTGACGTCTGGATCTGTTAAAATCATGCAGCTCAATTTGTTCATGTTGACAAACTAATGGCAAGAAATGACTGATGCCCAGATAGCATCCGGATGTGGGCCACTTCAGGCAACGATGCGGCACTAACAGCCTTCTTTTGGCCCTGACAAAATGAATGTGAGCCAGAAGTGGCCCACATGTACAATAGTAATTTTGGCCCAAATATGCCAAATCAAATGTGGGCTTTTTTTGGCAAAGATGCGGTGCTCTCGGCAACATGTGATCTGGATGTGACCCTGAAGTGGCCCGTGTGGTAAATGGTGAATATGGCCCAAATATCACAAAACACATATGGGCCACCTTTGGCAAATATGTGGCACATGCGGCATTGCTATGGCTTGGTTCTGACCCAGATCTGGCAAACAGGAGCGGACCGTCCAAGTGCCATCATTCCACACGGTATGTGGGCCGGATGAAGTGTCGGGTGTGGGACAGGTCCGGGGCACAGCAATTTGGGTGTGGTCTTTGACGCCTCTTTTGAAGAGCTGCAGCTGCATAAAATGAGTTTTAATGAAGCTTAAAATAATACCAACGATAGCCTCCACATCATCTCATGTAAAAACCCAGCCACTCATTTCCACAGCTTACAGGTTAAGAAGAATTTGACTGTGCAGTAAAATAGGGAGACCATGAAAACATGGCGGTAATTCCTTCAGTGGATCCATTCTGTAATTCAATCTTGAATCTTGGATCTTCATAGACATTCTACTTGGATAAGGTTGTGTCACGTCCTGTGTGTTTTATGTAAGTAAGTACCAAATTAATTATCCCACATGTTCAAATTTAGCTGGCTAATAAGAGAAATTGTGATGTGGCTGAAAGCCTAAGAAAACCAGTATCGACACTGCGTTTAAACATTATATTGAAGATGTTATTTTACATCCAAATGCTAAAAAACCAGAAAAGTCAAATAACATGTCGCTACTGTAAAGACCTACATACTTACGAAATCTACAGTAGGTCATTACAGGGAAGATGGGTTGTGAGACAGCATTGTGTGTGTGTGTGTGTGAGTCGGGGGTTGGAGGGTGGGGGCCAATGAGGGTCCTCACAAGTATAGAAAAACAATTGTTGTGTGTGAGCGTGTGTGCTTGTATGATCCGCAGGTCATGCTCCCAGTGACGTCATGAGGCCCATTCTGTGGGTGGGTTGGGAATGTAATGAATTTAAATTTCATTGGGCTGTGAAAATACATCCGGAGTGTGTGGATGTTGAAAAGTCATCAGCTGTGGCGTAACCTATAGAGGCAGACTTTGTATGGTGGGAAAGACCCGAGGATAAGTAAATGAAACCTTCAGAGAAGAAACAGACTTTATCGCAGAGAAAAAGAAGTTTGTTATAATAGAGAGTTGTATAAACTGATGTAGTTTTTAATCTTTCGGGCTTCACCAGAACAGAACAGTTTAGCATTATTAACCATCCACCCATCCACTTTCCGAGCCGCTTATCCTAATTAGGATCGCAGGATGCTGGACCCTATCCCGGCAGTCATAGGGCGGAAGGCGGGGAAACACCCTGGACAGGCTGCCAGTCCATCACAGGGCTGACACAGTCACACCTAGGGACAATTTAGTAAGTCCGATTCACCTGACCTACATGTCTTTGGACTGTGGGAGGAAACCGGAGCACCCGGAGGAAATCCATGCAGGCAGACACGGGGAGAACATGCAAACTCCACACAGAGGATGACCCCCAAGGTTGGACTACCCTGGGGTTCAAACCCAGGACCTTCTTGCTGTGAGGCGACTGCGCTAACCTCTGCGTCACCGTGCTGCCCTATTATTATTATTATCATTACTATTACTATTATGAAGTGCTTTTATCCCCTTAGGCAACTATAACCACATGGTAATTATTTGTAATATCTTTAATATTTTAATATTTAGCTATAGTAGAAGGAGAGGATATACATAGTATATGCCAAATAGAGAGAGCAAACAAAGACGTTGAAAAAAAAAACTGATCAAGGACGCAGATGGAAGAATACTGTCAAAAGATGAAGAAATTTTACAGAGATGGCGAGATTATTTCAGTCATCAAATGAATGATGTGAATAAAGAAGGACAGATTAACCACCAAGGAATGAAGAGGACATGGCGTTGCTAAGAATGAAAAACGGAAAAGCTGTGGGACCGGGCAATATTTCCCTGGCGTACACCCTGCAGCTGTGTCCAGGTTTTCAGCATTATGGCTAAAGGTTCAATGACTAGCACAAACAACAGACGTGAAAGCGGACAGCCTTTACAGGTTCCATGGGCTAAAAATTTCAGTTGAGGCTAACAAAAACCAAACTGACTTCCTTGACATCTCATTACACATTAGAAATGGTTCATACGGGCCATACATGAAGCCCAATAATATACTGCAATACATACACAAGGCAATCATCCGCCCTCTATCTTGAAAAATATCCCAGTGAGCATAAATATGAGACTCATCTATATCGTCTAGTGAAGCCATCTTCAGTGAAACAGCCCCCCCCCCCCAATACCAAGAAGCTTTACGAAAGAGTGGATATAATTTTAAAAACATGTGATCGCTAACGGATGTTCTTCAAGATGGAGGGGGATATATATATATATATATAGTTAAGGTCAAAATTATTAGCCCCCAAGAAACTATGGAACATTTCCCTAAAATTCTGCCCAATGTTTGCATCATTCCGAAGACATGTTGGTCAGGTGAATCGGCCGTACTAAATTGTCCCTAGGTACGAATGTGTGTGTGTATGTTGGCCCGGTGTGATGGCCTAGCGGCCTGTCCGGGGTGTCTTCCCACCTGCCGCGCAATGACTGCTGGGATAGGCTCCAGCATCCCCACGACCCTGACAGCAGGATAAGCGGCTCAGATAATGGATGGATGGAAGCCTATATTGAAATCCCCACATATGAACATATTCTTTTGTGATGATTTTGAATACAATTCTTCTATCCAGTCCTTAAATATTTCAATATTTGACCCCGGTGATCTGTATATACAGCTCACAATTACATTTTTCTTTTTTTCCATGCAGATTTCTACTGTAATGCGTTCTAGCACGTCATCAACCACTGTTGTCATGCTTTCCACGACCTTATAATTGAAGCTTTTATCCACATACAAAGCCACACCCCCTCCATTTTTGTTTTTCCTGTTCATATAGGCCAATTCACAGCCATTTAGCTCCAAGTCTGATATAGCTAGTATTATATTGAACGGTTTATTTAATTGACTTAAATATTCTTTGATGTTTTGGAAGATGGCATATAGGCTTCTGCTGTTAAAGTGGAAAATTGATATTTTATGATGATTTAACCTTAGTGTAAAACTGATCATCTGTGTAATAACAGCAACTGTTGTTGATATTTTTGAAGAAATTATTTTCCGGATCGATATCATTTTCCATATCTTGTGATTTATGCTCAGTATGTTCAAACGTTCTCAATCCCAGTTTATCATATTCTGCAAATCTTTGCTGTTTGCTGATTATCATTATCTCCAGACAGAGATGAACGACTTCTTTCAGAACTTGTCATGGTTGGTTGCATGGAGTGTGTTTATTTAGTCACTCTTTAACAGTGTTCATTACCTTGTTGTGTTGTTCTTTTGGACTCACTGGTATTTATCCAATTCCTCAATGCCTCTGACGACCCGCACTTTGGCCTCTTCTGGTGTTCCGTTTAAATTCATAAAGACTTTATAGTCTGTCGACCACATAGCTAGGAGTTCCCTCTGCTTTTTCAGGAAGCGTGCCTTTCCGTCCGCATTCTTTCATATTGTAGCGAATTCGGGGGACAACGCAACCACAGGAAGTGCCGCGGCCGGGAAGCGAACCCGTATCGCCCGCACCGCAAGAGACATCGCTAACCGCTCGACTAAAGCAGTGGTTCTCAACCTTTTTGGGGTCCTGGACCCCCTGCGTATTTTTGATCTACCCTGAGGACCCCTCCACCTGATCTTGGGGGAGGGGGGTAGCAATTTGATAGAAACAGTAGAAACTGCATTTTAAATTGCATTCTAGCATTTATTCACTCTTTGGGGGCAAAAATAAGAGCTTTCAGTTGTAACTTAGATATAGTTAACACAACAGAATTCTTATGCAGTAACTTTCAGATATATGTAACAAAACAGAATATGTATTCAGTAACTTTCAGATATATGTAACAACAGAATTTTTGTGCAGTAACTTTTAACAATGCAAACGGGAGCGAGATCTCTTATTAAAATACAATAAATTGCACTTGTGAAACAGATGTAATTAGAGAAAAAAGTCCTGTTACCCTTTATAGTTTAGGTAGATAAAGGTCTCAGTCACATTTGAGTAAAATAATCCTATTTCTATAAATGTCATAGGATCTTTTTTTTAAAGATATTTTATTTTCACGGACCCCTTGCAATTACACCACGGACCACTAGGGGTCCGCGGACCCCCGGTTGAGAAACACTGGACTAAAGGCGGACGGCTGATCTCTTTAGCTCTTTTCCTCGCCTTAGCAGGTTTTATGCTTTCGGTTCGAAAACCTTACCATCCTGGCCGGGTTATCACTCTTGTTTTTCCGAGGGAGAGGGTGGCGCGCCTCGGTGTAGGTGTTGCCCCTTACACTGAGACGGGTGAAACAACAGGGGACAAAGAAGTCGCCTGGTGCTCCACAGAGTCGCGAGTCCGTCTCCCTGAATCCCCCACCGTTCTTCGTCGTCGCTGCCCGGGCGTAGGCCGGGGTTTTAGTCTCCAGCCCCGGTGACAGCGCCGTCGTTCATTTCCGTGTACTGCTCCACATCATTCGCCCGGTTCTCCGGGGAAGACGAATCTCTTATCCTTCGGTGTTTGGTGGCCTCGGCGCCTTCACTTCGTTCTTTCACCGGGTCCAAAACCGTTTTCTGTTGTAGTTTGACCGTTGCAGCCTCCTCCGTCAGGTTGGGGGATTCTGCTTCCTCTTCCTCTTCTTCTTCTTCTTCTTCTTCTTCTACTTCCGCTTCTTCTTTTTTGTCCCACGCCGCTTTGTTTGTGCCAGCTAGCCTAGTGTAAACTACTAATTAGACACGTTAGCCCCTAGCTAACGGGTCTGACCCTTTAGTCGAGCGGTTAGTGACGTCGCCTTGTGGTGCAGGACACCCCGTATCGAATCCCGCACCGGGCAAGAAAATAACCGGTTACATTGGTGGGATCCGGAAGTGCGCAGATCCTCAGGAGTCTCTTCGGAGCGCGGGAAGAACAAAGCGCGAGGGCGCGCTTCCGGGGAGAGTGACAACTGTAAACTACTAATAAGACACGTTAGCCCCTAGCTAACGGCTTTGACCCTTTAGCCGAGCGGTTAGCGATGTCGCCTTGTGGTGCAGTACACCCCGTGTCGAATCCCGCACCGGGCAAGAAACTAACCGGTTACATTAGCTTAGCCAGTTAGTTAGCTTAGCTAGCCACCGGTACAGCCGTCGTCTTTTTCGGTCGCAACAAGAGAACCCGGCTCCGTGTCGCTCACTTGATGTAAACCGACGTCTTTCTGTGCAAAAGTAGTCTTTCTGGGTGTAAAGAGGAGATTAGGTCTCGGAGCTTGCGAAAGGATCGACCGCTCACTCCGCCATGAAGACCGGAAGTCTCGAGCTGAGGAAACGGTTATGTTGACGTTTGAAATTCAACAACTAGGATATGAGTAGCAAGGCAACGGTCAGGCTTCTTGTGTGAACAGAACATTTGTTAGGTGACTGAAAGTCCCTAATTGGTCCTGTATTTGCCAGCCGAAGGCACAGTAGTTTTTTTCTGCTTGCTAACAGAGCTTTTTTTTCCCCCTCCCCAATTTCTATTTGGCAAATTACCCCGCTCTTTTTGAGCCGTCCCGTTCGCTGCTCCACCTCCTCTCTGCCGATCCGAGGGCGCCGCGACTGACCAGAGGGGGCGCTAGTGCAGCGATCAGGACACATACCCAAATCCGGCTTCCCACCCCTCAGACACGGCCAATTGTGGCTGTAGGGACGCTCGACCAAGCCGGAGGTAACACGGGGATTCGACCCGGCGATCCCGTGTTGGTAGGCAACGGAATAGACCGCTATGCCACCCGGGCACCTTGCTAACACAGTTAGCCCTCATGGGACACTTGGTCGCCAAAGCTGAGCTATCGTTGGTCCGTTGGAGAGTTAAATATTTTCAGCCAGCAGCTCCAATAGCACCACGAGTAACCGGAGCACTCGTGGTTCCACTGAGTAAATTTACATGGTAGCGACGCCACCGAATAGCGTCCCAGACAGCACCCGGATGTGGGCCACTTCAGGCAACGATGCGGCACTGATGGCCCTCTTCTGGCCCTGACAAAATGGATTTGAGCCAGAAGTGGCCCACATGTATAACAGCAAATATGGCCCAAATATGCCAAATCAAATGTGGGCCTTTTTTTGGCGAAGATGCGGTGCTCTGGGCAACATGTGATCTGGATGTGGCCCTGAAGTGGCCCGTGTGGTAAATGGTGAATATGGCCCAAATATCACAAAACAAATATGGGCCACCTTTGGCAAATATGTGGCACATGCGGCACTGCGATGGCTTGGTTCTGGCCCAGATCTGGCAAACAGGAGCGGACCGCCCTAGTGCCATCGATCCATGCGGTATGTGGGCTGGATGAAAGTGTCGGGTGTGGGACGGGTCCGGGGCACAGCAATACTGCTGCCTGGGGTTGTTGGCTACTAGGAAACATTGCAGTTCCATTCGACTACAAGGGACTGGAACAATGCGGACATCAGTGTCGTGTATCGGAGTTGTATCAGGCCTGTAACGGGGGTTTAATTTCTTTTGTCTTTGTTTTACCCGCTGGCTTTTGTAATTTTATTTCTTATGCCAGTGTTTATATGATTTGCTATTGTGAGTGTATTGATAGGGGCCTTTAATGTTTTGACGTTCACTAAAGAGGTGCTCCACGAAGTTGGCATAAGAGCCGGCGTGAAAGGGCTCGTCCTAATCTGATTGCTCTCTTTTGAATTCGATAGTATTCCAGATTGCTGATATTCTAGGTGCCCATCTCCCTACTGGTGTGAAGCTTGTTAGCAGAGCGCACCTTTAGTAATAGCAACCTGTCTACACACATTTGCGTTATCCCTGCCTAATGCAGATTTCTTCCTCCAGATAAACTGTGTCCTTCTAAACTCTTATGGTCTCCATTCACTACTAGTAACCAGGGTGAATTTATCGGATCCAGTTCAGGGGGCAAAGGACTACAGAACTAAGGTAAGGGCACTGTATTGACACTGAGCATTACAAGGGATACAATTGTTGTTGTGTTGTTGTTGTTATTATTTTACCTTGTCCAGTTCATCATGAAGCTCTGACAGTGAGGGTCGGGTGAGTTTCTCCCCGAAAGGCGTCGCTGTCTGCCGGTAGAAGTCGATGTTCGGGACAGCGTCTATGGTGTTGTGTCCAAAGGTTCTCATGTAGTATGTGTTGGAGTGGGAGTCGGAGACGTGGGTCTGACCGGTTCCTGTTGAATGGAGGCTGACGGAGTCGCTCCTCACAGTGTCTCCATTATGGGAAACATCTGGCGGGAGGCCGATGTCCCCCGCGATCCCCAGCCCGCCTGGATCCAGAAACCCAACCACCCGGAACCGGCCTTTAGACTCGTCTGACCATGCAGCAGAGGCTTTCACCCCAGCTGGTCCCGTCGATGGCTCGGCAGGTTGTGGGTCAGGTGTGTGTCTGTCTGCCTCAGAGACCAGGTCCACCTGGAAGCGGCTTTGAGCGGAGCTGCCAGCCTGTGAGGCGGCTTTCTGTCCCGGGGAGCCTGACATGTCCACCGACAGATGAAGAAATAAATAATGACTGGAACAACGAGGCTGATCCCACGACTCCCAAAAACCAGACAAAAGAGAAACCCTGTACCCAACCGACACCAGCCCAGACTCCAAACTACTGCATGACGCCCAAAACCTTTAACATGCAAACATCCATTCAACTTACGGATCCTACACTAAAGACAGGTGACCTTAAATTATGACGCAGAAGGAGACCGCAAACAGCAGTCCGGTCCGCTGCTGTCCCCGGCTAGTGTGATGGATGCGTCAGGACGCGTGCCAAAGATTGGTGCGTAATGGACACCAATCCGTCCCGTCTTCCTCCTCCTCTTCCTCTTCTCCGTGTTCCCACCCCACTGTGATGTCCCCAGAGAGAGAGAGAGAGAGAGAGAGAGAGAGAGAGAGAGAGAGAGAGAGAGAGAGAGAGAGAGAGAACAATACACCATTTGAGATCAGCTGGGAGCACACATCACTTTTGCCAACTCTTGGCTATGTAGAGAGAGACAGGGAGGGAGGGGAGGGAGGGAGGGAGAGTGGGGGGGGTTCTTTTTGAATAATACAAGGGCATTTGTTTGTTATGAGCCTCACTCTCCCCGTCATACTGGAGTATTCATGGTGGTGGTGCAGGGGGGTGGGGGTGGGGGTGGGGGGGTCAGCCTGCAGTAACATTAGCATAAAGAACAACAGCCACTTTCTCCGTCAGATGTTTGATTCCTGCAGTCACAGACTCCTCTCACAGATACATTCCCTCGACACAATACAAACATACACGATATGTCTTTTCCCCCACTCAGGTTTAGAAAGCTTGAAGAGTCGCATAAATAACAGCTGAGCCCCTGTGCCTCGACAAGCAACACATATAATAAACCATATGGTAAGCCGTCCTGGAGAGGGGACGTGGAATATCGTTGACCATTTTTCCATCCGTTATCTGAACCGCTTATCGGGGTCGCAGGGATGCTGGAGCCTATCCCAGCAGTCATTGGGCGGCAGGTGGGGAGACACCCTGGACAGGCCGCCAGGCCATCACACAGTACCCCCCCCCCCAACACACACTTTCATACCGAGGGACAATTTAGTACGGCCTAGTCACCTGACCCACATGTCTTTGGACTGTGGGAGGAAACCCACCCAGACACCCATGCAAACTCCACACAGAGGACGACCCCCAAGGTTGGACTACCCCGGGGCTCGAACCCAGGACCCTTCCTGCTGTGAGGCGACCCGCGCTAACCACTGCGCCACCGTGCCGCCATTTTTCCATTTCAATTAAATCAGCTCCTTGTGAAGTCAAGTCAGTTTTATTTGTATAGCCCAACATCACAAATTACAAAGGTGCCTCAGCGGGCTTCACGGCAGCACAACGTCCCGTCCTTAGACCCTCTCATCGGATAAGGAACAACTCCCTAAAACAACACCACCACCCTTTAACAGGGAGAAAAAGCAGGAGGGACGGACCTCATTTCCCCCCTTTTAGCTCCATATCATGTAAATGCATTGACAGACAGAGACGCGGAAAACATGGCGTCACTGCTGATGATGCGCTGACGAACATTCGGGAAAGTTTAGAGGGCCCCTGTTCACCAGGGACGACAAAGATGTGACAGAAACCGAAATCTGTTGAGGAGTTAATGCAGGAGGCCTTCCTGAACATCCGCCCTTCATAGTACCCCAGAGCCGTCCCCTCCGCGTGATCATTAAACATAATGGCATGAAGAAAACAACAACAACAACAACAACAACAACAAGTAAATGAATACAATGTGTCGGTCAGCCAACGTCTCGTTTATGTGAACAAGCAAATTACAGCCGTCTTGTTACTCTGTCCGCGGTTCTGAAGTGGATCTCAGACACCAAGCACTACCGCCACCACGTGGTCAATAGAGGAACTGCAGCGAGAAGGTGGACTGGATTTATTTATTTACTAGTCTATCTATTTATTTATTTTTAGAAAGAAAGAAAGCCACTTTATTTTGTCACTGTACATGTTGTTTTTTGGACACAATGAGTGCGCTTGCTGTATTAAACCATGATATTGTATAGGAGCAGTGGGCAGCTGCAGCGCCCGGGAACCAACTCCAGTTCTTCTTTCCTTTGCCTTGCTCAGGGGCAGAGACAGGAGTATTAGCCCTAACGTGCATGTCTTTTTGATGGTGGGAGGAAACCGGAGCACCCGGAGGAAACCCACCGCAGACACGGGGAGAACATGCAAACGCCACACAGGAAGGAAGAGGAGGAATGAAAGAAGAGGAAGGAAAGTCAGTAGGAGTAAGACAGAATACATGTATGTGTGAATGAGAGGGAGGACAGCAGAATGAATGGATGCAAGGAGTAGAGGTGATCAAAGCGGACGAGTTTAAATACTTGGGGTCAATTGTCCAAAGTAATGGGGAGTGCAGAAGAGAGGTGAAGAAGAGAGTGTAGGCAGGGTGGAGTGGGTAGAGAAGAGTGTCAGGAGTGATTTGTGACAGAAGGGTACCAGCAAGAGTCAAAGGGAAGGTTTACAAGATGGCAGTGAGACCAGCTATGTTATATGGAGACAGTGGCACTGAAGGAGGCGGAGCTGGAGGTGGCAGAGTTGAAGATGCTAAGATTTTCATTGGGAGTGATGAAGGAGGACAGGATTAGGAACGAGTATATTAGAGGGACAGCTCAGGTTGGACGGTTTGGAGACAAAGCAAGAGAGACAAGATTGAGATGGTTTGGACATGTGTGGAGGAGAGATGCTGGGTATACTGGGAGAAGGATGCTGAATATGGAGCTGCCAGGGAAGAGGAGAAGAGGAAGGCCAAAGAGGAGGTTTATGGATGTGGTGAGGGAGGACATGCAGGTGGCTGGTTTGACAGAGGAAGATGCAGAGGACAGGAAGAGATGGAAACAGATGACCCACTGTGGCGCCCCCTAACGGGAGCAGCCAAAAGTAATAGTAGTAGTAGTAGTAGTAGTAGTAGTAGGTTTAGATATAAACCAGCTTGTGGTTATTTTATAATCCCTCTGTCATCATAAATAACACATTTTCATCTTCTTGGGTTCGAGGGCACAAGGTTGAATTTCAAAAGTTCTTGCATTTGAAATCACCTTATTGAGTCTGATATCACAAATCAAGAGTTTTGGTTTCTACTGTGCCCAGTTTAAAGTCAAAGTTGTCCCTTTGACCCTCATTGTAGCTTTTAGTTTCACTTCCACACTTCATGGAAAATCATGGTTCTCCTTGAAGGAGGACCATGGAATCAGTTCTGCACAGAGTTCTGAATGAATAAGTTGAATCTTAGTCACCGGTGCTTCTAGGTCATATTTGTTGACTGTTGGGTTTCCTTGGAGACCAGTTGTGGTGCATTGTGAGTAGATGGTGTGAATATAAACAATGGAACAAATGCTGTATTTGCGGTGGTTGTTAAAAGAAGCTGTCTGACATCAGATCAGTGGTCCAATGCATTCCCCCTGTTGGCATCAACATTTAGTATTGAGTTAAAGTCTTCATGAGGTTTGTGAAGGCTTTGAAGTTTTTGGGCTGTTTTTTGGGGTGAGTTGTTGCCTCAAGTGAAGAAGTTCAAGTATCTCGGGGTCTTGTTCACGAGTGAGGGTAGGATGGAGCGGGAGATTGACAGGTGGATTGGTGCAGCATCAGCAGTAATGATGTGGACGTTGTACCGGACCGTTGTGGTGAAGAGGGAGCTGAGCCGGAAGGCAAAGCTCTCAGTTTACCAGTCAGTCTTCCTTCCAACCCTCACCTATGGTCATGAGCTTTGGGTAGTGACTGAAAGGGTGGGATCATGGATACAAGCGGCTGACATGAGTTTCCTCTGTAGGGTGTCTGGGCTCAGCCTTAGAGATAGGGTGAGGAGCTCGGACATCCGGAGGGAGCTCGCAGTAGATCCGCTGCTCCTTTACACTGAAAGAAGCCAGTTGAGGTGGTTCAGGCCTCTGATTAGGATGCTTCCTGGGCGCCTTCCTTTGGAGGTTTACCGGGTGTGGCCAGCTGGGAGGAGACCCCGGGGTAGACCCAGAACTCGCTGGAGGGACTACATGTCCAGTCTGGCCTGGGAACGCCTTGAGATCCCCCAGGAGGAGCTGGAGGGCGTTGACGTCTGGAGTGCCCTACTTAGCTTGCTGCCACCACGACCCAACCCCAGAGAAGCGGCTGATGTCAGGTTGTGTGGTTTTCTTACTGTATACTGTATAGATACAGGTCTGTTAAGTGGAGTTTGACACTGTCTGAAATACAAAAGGCTTGTGAGATGTCACACACTAGACAGTTTATTCTGCTGCATTGAGTAATGGCTTCTCGTTGGAAAAAAAAGTTTACCGTTATAAAGCAAAGAATCGACATCGACAACGGAGGAAAAAAATTTCAGCAACATTACAGAAAAAAATATGTTAAAAAGTATTTTTACAATGAGGCGAATAAAATGACTACATTAGACAAGAGACCGATACATAGCTCTTTGTACAATTAATATAGTTACAGAATAATTAATGAATCTCATTAGCAGTCTATATATATTAGTATAGTATACATTATTCATCTCAACTGAAATGATGTAAAAGTCTGTTGGTTTAAATCCAGTTCAGTGTCACTGGGAAATCTACTGTCAGGTTTTGGTATCAGTTAACATTCCTGATTTCCGACATGACACAAAATTTACTGTGCAAGCGATCTGAATGAAGATGGGATATAATTAGAAATTCCCATTATATCGGCTTTACTGTGTCTTTATGAAACCTTTCATGACAAATACACACCTTAGCACACCGGAAAAAGGTCGTTTTAAAGCAAAATGTCACACATATCCTTCATCCCCGCAGTTTATAATTAACACATTCCAATGTGCGACTTTAAACCTGCTTATTGGGTCCTAGATACATCAGAACCGGCAAACACATCAGTAAAAGGTCAGTCCCAATCAAGTCAATTAATCTGAAATGTCAAAAAATTCTCTGCTCTATTTACCAATGACACAGCACCTGGTGTGACCCGGTTGGACACAGCAACCTTGGGGTGCCAGGTTTTTTTCTGGGTGCTCCCGTTAGGGGGCGCCACAGCGGATCATCCTTTTCCATCTCTTCCTGTGCTCTGCATCTTCCTCTGTCACACCAGCCACCTGCATGTCCTCCCTCACCACATCCATAAACCTCCTCTTTGGCCTTCCTCTTTTCCTCTTCCCTGGCAGCTCCATATTCAGCATCCTTCTCCCAGTATACCCAGCATCTCTCCTCCACACATGTCCAAACCATCTCACTCTCCAAAGACTTCAAACCCAGTATAGACGTATAACATCAGCTAACGAGCGCCGTAACAAGGCACAAAACCACCTGGCAGGGGAACTGGGAAACCAGGACAGTATATGAGCTGTGGAGCTAATGAAGGAATGTAGAACAGGAGTGGGACACAAGGCTGACCGAGGACAAAACCAGGGGCAGGAACTGACACAAGACAGGTGAAATTTAAAAAAAGGAAAGACAATAGACAATGATAGAGGCAAAAGGCTGACTGACTCAACCTACAGAAGACCATGACTACCAAAAATAAGTGACAGTACTGAACTGGGAGACTAAACTAGGAAACAGTAAAATGCCTGACTCGGCGACATCATAACACACAATGCTCTCTCATGGCATGAAACCATACTGCAGCTCGCTGATCATCACCTCTCCTCTTAGCCTAGCTTCTATTACTCTTTCCCACATCTTCATGCTGTGGCTGATCAACTTTATACCTCTGTAGTTGCTGCAGTTCTGCACATCATCAGCAGGCTTCTTCTCCACTCAGGCATCCTCTCACTTTCCAATCTAGTTGAAAACCCCACTGCCATCTCTCCTAAACACCTCCATGCCTCCACAGGTATGTCATCAGGACCAACTGCCTTTCCACTCTTCATCCTCTTCATAGCTGCCCTCACTTCCTCCTTGCTAATCCGCCGCACTTCCTGATTCACCATCCCCACATCATCCAACCTTCTCTCTCTCTCGTTTTCTTCATTCATCAGCCCCTCATAGTACTCCTTCCACCTTCTCAACACACTCTCTTCACTCATCAGCACGTTTCCATCTCTGTCCTCGGTCGCCCTAACCTGCTGCACATCCGTCCCAGCTCGGTCTCTCTGCTCTGTCTAGCCAATCAATACAAGTTCTTTTCTCCTTCCTTAGTGTCCAACCTCACATACAGCTCACCATAGGTCTCGTGGTGCTGGTTTATTATTTTTTTAATTCTTATACGTCACGTCATGGTGGCCCAGCGGTTAGCACTGTTGCCTCACAACAAGAAGGTCCTGGGTTCAAACCCCGGTCTATCCCAGGTCCTTTCTGTGTGGAGTTTGCATCTTCTCCCAGTGTCTGAGGTGGGTTTCCTCTGGGTGCTGCGGTTTCCTCCCACCATCAAAAAGACATGCATGTTAGGGTTAACACTCCTGTCTTTGCCCCTGAGCAAGGCAATGGAAAGAACTGGAGTTGGTCCCCAGGTGCTGCGGCTGCCCACTGCTCCTATACAATAGGACGGGTTAAATGTGGAGGACGAATTTCGTTGTAACCTGTAGAATGACAAAAATAATGTGTTTTTCTACTGGTTTATTGAAAACAAACCAGATGTACTGTAATGAGCCGGACTGCTACACTGAAAACCGTTTTCTGTCTCTTATGTTTCCCCAAAGTCTGCGAACTGAAATATGAAGCAGTTCACGTGTTCTGTGTCTCATTCAGTCTTGGAATCAGCTGAGCTGGGAAGAAAAAGCGTCAGAGAAATTTGGATTGAAGATTTGTACGCGTGTTTTAGTTACCAGGGACCTCACCACTCAATTTGATCACAATTCTTGGGCGATTTGATCAGATAGCTAGCTAGCTAGCTAGCTAATCAATAAATCTATCTATCTATCTATCTATCTATCTATCTATCTATCTATCTATCTATCTATCTATCTATCTATCTATCTATCTATCTATCTATCTATCTATCTATCTATCTATCTATCTATCTATCTATCTAGATAGATTGTTTATTAGCCACATGACCAAGGCCGGTGGAATTTGTTTTCGGTACACATTAAACTCTGCAGCACAATGCATCCGTGGACAACAGCAGGCATGCCACATATCACGGACAATACAGTCACACTATAGCAGACACAAACATTACACACAACAATTAGGTGAATGATAGCATGCATGCCAGGGGTGTGTGAGGAGGAATTCAGAGTCCTGATAGCTGGGGGGAGGGGGGCTTTGTGAAGCGTTTAGTCTGAGTGGACGGTGACCTGTAGCGCCTCCCTGAGGGAAGGAGTTGGAAGAGGTGGTGAGCAGGATGTGAGGGGTCAGAGATGATGAGCATTATGTGGGGGGTCAGAGATGATGAGCAGGATGTGAGGGGTCAGAGATGATGAGCAGTATGTGAGGGGTCAGAGATGATGAGCAGGATGTGAGGGGTCAGAGATGATGAGCAGTATGTGAGGGGTCAGAGATGATGAGCAGGATGTGAGGGGTCAGAGATGATGAGCAGGATGTGAGGGGTCAGAGATGATGAGCAGGATGTGAGGGGTCAGAGATGATGAGCAGGATGTGAGGGCTCAGAGATGATGAGCAGGATGTGAGGGGTCAGAGATGATGAGCAGGATGTGAGGGGTCAGAGATGATGAGCAGGATGTGAGGGGTCAGAGATGATGAGCAGGATGTGAGGGGTCAGAGATGATGAGCAGTATGTGAGGGGTCAGAGATGATGAGCAGGATGTGAGGGGTCAGAGATGATGAGCAGGATGTGAGGGGTCAGAGATGATGAGCAGTATGTGAGGGGTCAGAGATGATGAGCAGGATGTGAGGGGTCAGAGATGATGAGCAGGATGTGAGGGGTCAGAGATGATGAGCAGGATGTGAGGGGTCAGAGATGATGAGCAGGATGTGAGGGGTCAGAGATGATGAGCAGGATGTGAGGGGTCAGAGAGGATGAGCAGGATGTGAGGGGTCAGAGGTGATCTTCTTTGCTCGCTTTACAGTCCGGTTAGTATGTAGAGATTCCACTGAGGGGAGTGGGTTGCCTATGATTTTGGATGCCTTGTTGACAATCCGCTGCAGTTTTTCCCGTGTTTGACTGTCCGTGCTGCCGTACCATGCTGTCATAGAAGATGTGACGATGGACTCGATAGCGGCTGAGTAAAACAGAAGGAGAAGCTGATGTTTGATCCGGTATTTTTCAAGCTGCCTAAGAAAGTAAAGCCGTTGTTGAGCTTCTGCAATGACGTGTTCAGCGTTCATTTTCCACTCCAGGTTGTTGCTGTTCCACATATTGTGACTCTGCTGTATGTTAGCATTTCTTTTCATTTTTTACATGCCTTGACAACATGAAAAGTTGAAATCTTTCAAAAAAAAAAAAATCACCAGGCAACAATAAAAAAAAAGCATTACATGAAAGAAATCAGATCCAGTCTCTTTGTTCTCTTCTATTCCAACATGCCATCTGGAGGATACTGCAAGGGTCGCGTGCATTTTCTTCATTTCACTCCAACTGAGCGATCATATATACGCTATATGGCCATACGGCTACATTTCACAGCCCAAAATATGAATTTTAAGAAAGATCGATTCATGGCATCAGAGAATCATTCAGTATCGTCACAAACATCCATCCATTATCCGAACCGCTTCAGCTGCTCTCAGGGATGCTGGAGCCTATCCCAGCAGTCATTGGGCGGCAGGCGGGGGGACACCCTAGATAGGCCGCTAGGCCACCAGGCCATCACACACACACACACACACACACACACACACACACACACACACACACACACACACACACACACACACACACACACACACACACACAGATAGATAGATAGCTAGACAGAAAGACAGATAGATAGGAAACATATTGGGATCTTTTAAATGCAAATATTCACAGTTCTCGACACCTCGGTATCCATAGTTGCATAAACTATCACCAATAAAGTCATGAAGACACAATCTGGACCTGATTCAGAACTGCAGATAATCTACCAGCCAACTGACGGTGGCCCAGTAGAATTGTCTAATCTACATGCCACAGACATCATTTACATAGTTTTGTTCGCGAGTAAAACCATTTTAGTCTCATTCACACCAGTAGCACACGTTACAGAGGTGTCCCAGTTTAAAGCATCCAGTACAACCAGCACAACCAGTACGGCTAGAGAACAAGCCTCAATGTTCATCCAGCTTCATCTAGAAGTCTCTGAAGATTCCTCTGCACCTGCAAGAGATAAATATTACATTAGGGATAATCTCTCTGTGTGCACAGTGCACGTGTACACTATGTGCATAGTGTACTGTCTACATGTGGTAATATGTATAATATACTGTCTACATGTAGAGTGATATGGATGAAAAACTAGCGCAAGAGCAAATTATTGGAGTGTGTTGCTATTTTCATGCATTTCCAGGTTTTGTACAACAACCAGTTGCTTTTTGCCAGTTTTGTGATATCAACTGTACAGTGCAATGGACTAGGCAGTAATATTTGCTCATCAGAATGCAAAGCTGTCATCTCTGGATACACAGATCTGAAAAACAGATTCGAATTTTCTTTTTTTTGTCTAACATGTAAAATGCAACTCACTGATGCGAGGTTGCTGGTTGGGAATGCTGTTTTTCTGGGATTTTGAGCCATATACTTTATTCCACACCAAAGTTGATCTCAGTAAAAGCTCAAAATTTCAGCCTTGCTCGGAAATAGTGATAATGAACTGGGTCTAACTAGTTCCCCCAGCAATCATGTGTTTTGCCCGAGTTCCCAGAAGCAAGACACTGACCTTATTCACTGCTAGCTGAATTTAAATCACTCTGGTGGAGAGTCTGTCTGGAATGTTATTGCTCTCCAGATCTCTCTGGAACTGAACTGTTTTCTTTGCTGATGACATCCTGACCTCTCTCCGCATATCACATACTATAAATGTTTGATTAACAGAAACTCTCCCGGTCTTAGGTTTCACTCCGCTCTGGGGGAACTTGTCTGTAGATGTTCAGGTATAGCTGCACACATAGTGTGTCTGGTTTCGCACGCTAACACATGCTAACTTGGTACATGATTTCACATTCTAACATATGCTAACTTAATGCATGGTTTCACATGCTAACATATGCTAACTTAATGCATGGTTTCACATTCTAACATATGCTAACTTAATGCATGGCTTCACATGCTAACATATGCTAACTTAATGCATGGTTTCACATTCTAACATATGCTAACTTAATGCATGGCTTCACATGCTAACATATGCTAACTTAATGCATGGTTTCACATTCTAACATATGCTAACTTAATGCATGGTTTCACATGCTAACATGTGTTAACTAAGTGCATGGTTTCACAAGCTAACGTAGTGTGGCTTCACACGCCGTGTGTACATGGTTTTGCATGCTATCGTGTCTGTGCACAACCAAATTTCTCCCATTTGGAGTTTTGCTCTTATTTGATACAGACAATATGAACAGTTAGCTGTTAGCAAGACACATTCTGTGTAAAATTAAACTTAATGAAAATTACTATGGCCTAACTTTAGATTAGCAACAGACAGACATGACTGACAGGTGCTAACACACACCAACCTTCTCCAGCTTCATCAGGTTGACGGTGAGCTCAGAATAAAGCTCTGTGTTGGAATCAGTGGTCCGTCGCAAATACTCACTCCTGAAAAACACAAAAACATTCTCCAGTCATAATTTAACAAAAACAATCAGTAGAATTACAATTAAAGTTAAAAAATACTAAGAGTTTTCGATCTTTTGATACTGGCTCGTGAAGGTAGGGAGTTGCTGACATACACTTTCAATAAGGCATGCACTGAGTTATAGGCTGTTCAAAACAACTGCAACTTAATTTATTAAGCTACAAACTCCGGGTGACTTTTCAAGAGGAAAATAAAGCAAGATCGAACGCTGGATTCAAAATATTTTCATAACCTGGAATGTGGTCAGAAAATTGTTACTCTCCTCAATCCAACCCACAAACAAACATTTCAATCACCTACTTAAAGGCTACCTATCAGCGCCTTAGTCACGCAGAATCCAGGAGGAGCATCATATATGTCATACACAGTCATCAGGTAAGTGACCAATCTCAAACTCCTTTGGGCTACACTATCACAGGTAAGCCAACAATTTTATCACATTTCATATTAATATTTCATAAGTCAAAATGTTATAATCTAACTCAAAATATCTCTCTTGCAGGTTTTCTTATCTAAGTTCAAAGCTTTCAATATGGCTCCAACAAGTCGGAAGACAGCCTTTAAATGTGACAAGTTATCTTCTAAATATTGTGATAAAAATCCCATCATCTTGTCTAATTTGAGAATTCCAATTGTGTTCAAAATTTTCACCATTATTGTTCAGCATCTGTTTGCCGTGATCAATACCTAGTTCACCAAGTGTTTGAATGAGACAGGTCAAACAACAGATCCAGTCAGCTGGTCTGGTTCCTGTAGTTTTAATCGAAGAACTACAACTCATTTCATTTGTTTTAATAAGTACCACTCAGTAACACCCAGTAATACTAGTCATATTTTGACATTTACGAGTCAAACTATGGTATTTGTATCTGTGAAGAGGATTTGTGTCAGCTCTTCCTGCGACAGAAGAGCAGGAAGGCACCAGGCCCAGACGGCGTGTCACCTTCCTGTCTGAAAGTCTGTGCAGACAAGGGTTCCCCCATCTTCACACGGATCTTCAACAGTTCACTGGAGCTGTGTGAAGTGCCCTCCTGCTTGTGACACTCCACTATCACCCCGGTCCCCAAAACACCCCCCATCACTGGACTGAACGACTTTCTAGCCCATCGCCCTCACGTCTGTGGTCATGAAATCCTCCCAGAGACTGGTGTTGACCCACCTGAAGGACATCACAGGCCCCCTGCTTGACCCCCTGCAGTTTGCCTACTGGGCAAACAACTCAGTGGATGATGCAACACCTTGACTCCCCAGGGACATACGCAAGGATCCTATTCGTAGACCAGCTCAGCATTCAACACCATCGTCCCAGATATCCTCCACTCCAAACTCACCCAGCTCACTGTACCAGCCCCCATCCGCCAGTGGATTAAAAACTCCCTGACAGACAGGAGGCAGCTGGTGAGGCTGGGGAAAATCACATCCAGCACCCAGACAATCAGCACTGGCGCCCCCCAGGGATGTGTGCTCTCCCCTCTACTCTTCTCTTCTACACAAATGACTGCACCTCAGATGACCCGTCTGTTAAACTCCTGAAGTTTGTGGGTGACACAACCATCATTGGCCTTTTCCAGGATGGTGATGAGTCTGCATATAGACGGGAGGAGGTTGATCAGCTGGCCCTCTGGTGTGGCCCTATCAACTTGGAGGTGAACACCTTACCTCATGTATATATAGTAACTTGTTAACATATTTATCCCAGCATCTTTGCACGCTGCACCACTGCACTGTTGTCTTCCTGTTACAATTTTTTATTTTTTTTGTTTTTTATAATCCATCCATTATCCAAATCGCTTATCCTGCTCTCAGGGATGCTGGACCCTATCCTGGCAGTCATTGGGCGGCAGGTGGGGAGACACCCTGGACAGGCCGCCAGGTCATCACAAGGCCCACACACACACACACACACACACATACACACATATATTCACACCTAGGGACAATTTAGTACGGCAGATTCACCTGACCTACATGTCTTTGGACTGTGGGAGGAAACCAGGGCACCCGGAGGAAACCGACGCAGACACGGGGAGAACATGCAAACTCCACACAGAGGACGGCCCCCAAGGTTGGACTACTCCAGGGCTCGAACCCAGGACCTTCTTGCTGTGAGGCAGCTGCGCTAACCACTGCGCCACCCTTTTTTATAATATTGTTTTTATATACGTACATCTACATCTTTACATAGTAATTAAATGTTTATGTTTAACTTTTTGTCCTTGTTTTAGCTGTATGTGTATTCTGTCTAAGTACATGGAGAGCAATGGAGGAACCAGGGTCAAATTCCTTGTATGTGTACACATGGCCAAATAAATTGATTCTGATTCTGACTAGCCATATGATATTCACTAGTCAAATTATGATATTTACAGGTCATATTGTGATATTTACTAGTTATATGATATCTACAAGCCATTATGATATTTACTAGTTATATTATGATATTTACTAGTCATATTATGATATTATGAGTCATATTGTGATATCTACTAGTCATATTATGATATTTACTAGTCATATTATGATATTATGAGTCATATTATGATATCTACTAGTCATATTATGATATTATGAGTCATATTGTGATATTTACTCATCATATTATGATATTATGAGTCATATTATGATATTTACTAGTCATTATGATATTATGAGTCATATTATGATATTTACTAGTCATATTATGATATTATGAGTCATATTATGATATTTACTAGTCATATTATGATATTATGAGTCATATTGTGATATTTACTCATCATATTATGATATTATGAGTCATATTATGATATTTACTAGTCATATTATGATATTATGAGTCATATTGTGATATCTACTCATCATATTATGATATTATGAGTCATATTGTGATATTTACTCATATTATGATATTATGAGTCATATTATGATATTTACTAGTCATATTAGGATATTATGAGTCATATTGTGATATTTACTCATCATATTATGATATTATGAGTCATATTGTGATATTTACTCATCATATTATGATATTATGAGTCATATTGCGATATTTACTAGTCATATTATGATATTTACTAGTCATATTATGATATTATGAGTCATATTGTGATATTTACTCATCATATTATGATATTATGAGTCATATTATGATATTTACTAGTCATATTATGATATTTACTAGTCATATCAGGGTGGTGTGGTTATCTTACTCTTGCTGGTTGAAGTCGCTCATGGTGCCCAGTGTGGTCAGTCTCTGCTCCAGAGAGATGATCTTAAAGGCCATGTAACAGGAAGACAACACCAGGAGACACACACTGGAGGGCAGGACAGACACACAGACACACACACACTCACACACACACACACACACACACACACACACACGCATGCATGAATAAGCACCAAATAAATGGGTGAAAAACCAGCTGAAATTAAAAGTGAACAGATAGACGGATAAAATGGGTGGTCTCACAGGAAGAGGTAGACACACAGCAGTGTGTTGAGCGACATCGGTTTGAGGGTCCTGTCGTTGACCATGACCTCTGACCCTGCAGAGACCACAGAAACCTTAGCATCTCTCTCTCTCTCTCATTACACTCTCCTCTGGGCACTATGAAACCAGACACTACTGTTTAATTTACAGCAGAATGAAAACAAGCGAGTGAAGCGAAAGAAAGAAACGCAGGCAGAACCCAACCAAATAAAATAATTCGTGTTCTATACGTAAGATATGAAAATAGAATGCAGAATCAAATGGAAATGGAGAGTTGAATATAACGAGGGCTTGAGAGCGATGACCAGTAAAGTGACATTTATAAAAAGGTTTGTCCATAAATGTGCTTTTAAAGAAGGGATTTGAAAGATGAGACCGGGGAAACACATCACATTTGGTCAGTCAGCCCGGAGCGGGTCAGCGTACCGCAGCGCGTTTCTCTCGGTTTGGCGTCAGCTGGCTGGCTCACATGTTGGGCGTTGGCTTTGGGTTCTTCCGGACCATCGGCGTGCTTCAGCACTTCCAGGAACGGAGGAACTGAGAACGCTGAACAGGCCCAGGAGGAGAAGAGCAAGGAGGTGTTAATCCATTCATTCTTTATCGTTACCTGTTCAAGTGTTCGCAGCGTTTCCCCAACGGCCCCCATTGCCCCCGGTTACTGTCCGCATGTCCGACAAACCTCCAAGATGTCCCGTCAACCCGGTGAAAAGAGCTGTGTTAAACTCTTGTCTGTTAAACTTCTCACCATTTCCCTTTCTTCCACTTTGCTCCTTTAATTGTCACTATTTCCCCAGTTGTATTTGGCCCATTACCCCACTCTTCGCTGCTCTCCACCCCCTCTTCTGATCCGGGGAGGGCTGCAGGCTACCACATGCCTCCTCCAGTACACGTGGAGTCGCCAGCCGCTTCTTTCACCTGACAGTGAGGAGTTTCACCAGGGGGACATAGCGCGTGGGAGGATCACGCTGTTCCCCCCAGTCCCCCCCTCCCCATACGTATGTATGTATGTATGTATGTATGTATGTATGTATGTATGTATGTATGTATGTATGTATGTATGTATGTATGTATGTATATGTATATGTATATGTATATGTATATCTGTGTTGATATATATGTATTTATATGTATATGTATGCATGTGTGTGTATATATGTACATATATATGTGTGTGTGTGTGATTCAGCTAGCAAATTACACACACACAGGAGCCCCGACCGACCAGCGGAGGTGCTGGTGCAGCGACCAGGACACACACCCACCCAAACCCAACTAAGGCCTCTGATACGGTAGACCGCCAGGCTCTGAAGCACGCCATCAAGGCACAGCCACCCTGATAAGCACATGTGAATCCTGAGGCTTCTGCATGACGGCATGTCAGCCACCGTGCTTGGTAACGGCGGCTCTGAGTCTGAGCCCTTCGCAGTGGAGACGGGGGTCAAGCAGCGCTGCATCATCGCACCCACCCTGTTCAAGATCTTTATTGCTGCCGTACTCCTCCACCTCATTGGCCAAGAGCTTACATAGAGGATCCCAATCCTGTACAGAACAGATGGCAGGCTCTTCGACCTTAGGTGTTTTAGGGCCAAGAGGAAAGTCAGCCACACCACCATCTTGGAGTTCCAATATGCAGAGGACGATGCCATTGTGGCACACTGTGCTAAAGACCTCCAGGGCATCCTTAATACTTTCGCCAAGGCATACACCGTCCTGGGCTTCAACCTGAGCGACCACCGGTGTGTGTGTGTGTGTGTGTGTGTGTGTGTGGGCATGTTGTCTTTCTACCTGCCATCTTGTCATAGTCTGGGGTCTGAGAGTCTGAGCTGCTGCTGTCCTCCATCGCTTGTCTCCTCTGTCTCACCGCTCCATCTAGACCGATGAGATCCCCCGAGAAACTCTGTACACGCACCCCCGACACAGACCCGCACAAAATACACAAAAGCACGCACACTCACGCACATACATATACGATATCAGATCCATCACACCCTGGTCACAACCTGTTCCAACTCCTCCCCTCTGGTAGGCGCTACAGAGCACTGTACCCCAAAACAACCAGATATAGAAAAAGTTTCTGCAGGCTGTCATTCAAATGGATGCTTAACACTGTCAAATAAATACAACCATTTTGTATTTACTTTACTGTACATGTTGTATATACTGTACTGTACATGTTGCATATCCTGTACTGTACATGTTGCATATCCTGTACTGTACATGTTGCATATCCTGTACTGTACATGTTGCATATCTTTCACTGTACATGTTGCATATCCTGTACTGTACATGTTGTATATACTGTACTGTACATGTTGCATATCCTGTACTGTACATGTTGTATATACTGTACTGTACATGTTGTATATCCTGTA
>NC_079211.1:145240269-145257512 GCF_029633865.1 Lampris incognitus
GAAAGTTACTGAATACATATTCTGTTTTGTTACATATATCTGAAAGTTACTGAATACATATTCTGTTTTGTTAACTATATCTGAAAGTTACTGAATACATATTCTGTGTTGTTACATATATCTGAAAGTTACTGCATAAGAATTCTGTTTTCTTAACTATATCTAAGTTACAACTGAAAGCTCTTATTTTTGCCCCAAAGAGTGAATAAATGCTATAATGCAATTTAAAATGCAGTTTCTACTGGTTCTATCAAATTGCAACCCCCCTCCCCCAAGATCAGGTGGAGGGGTCCTCAGGGTAGACCAAAAATACGCAGGGGGTCCAGGACCCCAAAAAGGTTGAGAACCACTGCGTTAGCTGACCACTTCAGGTGATGTAGTACAGAGAGCTATCCGAAGTACTATTTGTACTCTAAACCTGCAGGAGAATGTTGGACAAGCTCAGATACCAGTTTTAACATTGAAGAACATGAGAAAACACATGGATATAACACTACAGACCACAGATACTACTGTACATGATTATATTTGAATTCTTGTAGGATGTCATTCAAAAGTGCATGCGTAAATTGTTGCAGAAATGCTGTCGGTGACTCAGATGAATTAAAACCAACAAGACCCGGCCCTGGAAAATAACCGCTGTCCTGTCTGGTCGGTTCTTTGACGATCCTTCACATATCTTTCATATCTCAGCACAGGAGAGGACATCCATCCATCCATCCATCCATCCATCCATCCATCCATTATCCAAACTTATCCTGCTCGCAGGGTCGCTGGAGCCCATCCCAGCAGTCATTGGGCGGCAGGCGGGGAGACACCCTGGGCTGACACACTCACACACATTCCCCCCTAGGGACAACTTAGTATAGCCGATCCACCTGACCTACATGTCTTTGGACTGTGGGAGGAAACCGGAGCACCCGGAGGAAACCCACGCAGACACGGGGAGAACATGCAGACTCCACACAGAGGACGACCCGGGACGACCCCCAAGGTTGGACTACCCCGGGGCTCGAACCCAGGACCTTCTTGCTGTGAGGTGACCGCACTAACAACTGCGCCACACACAAATAAATAAACATATGACATAAATATATAAATAAATAATATAAATAGTTATAAATAAATAATTATGAATATATATAATTATAAATATATTATAAATAATTATGAATATATAAACATATAATTGTAAATATATGATAAATAAATAATTACGAATAAATAAATAATTATAAATATAATACATTATGAATATAAATAATTATGAATACATAAATATATATTTAATTATAAATATATTATAAATAAATAATTACGAATATATAACTATATAATTATAGATATATGATAAATAAATAATTATGAATATATAAATAATTATAAATATAATATATTATGAATATAAATAATTATGAATATATACATATATAATTATAAATATATGATAAATAAATAATTATGAATATATAAATAATTATGAATATAATATATTATGAATATAAATAATTATGAATACATATATATAATTATAAACATATTATAAATAAACAATTACGAATACATAAATATATAATTATAAATATATGATAACTAAATAATTACGAATATATAAATAATTATAAATATAATATATTACGAATATAAATAATTATGAATATATAAATATATAATTATAAATATATGATAAATAGGTAATTATGAATATATAAATAATTATAAATATAATATATTAAGAATATAAATAATTATGAATACATATATATATAATTATAAATATATTATAAATAAACAATTACGAATACATAAATATATAATTATAAATATATGATAAATAAATAATTACGAATATATAAATAATTATAAATATAATATATTATGAATATAAATAATTATGAATATATAAATATATAATTATAAATATAGGATGAATAAATAGTTATGAATATATAAATAATTATAAATATAATATATTATGAATATAAATAATTATGAATACATATATATATAATTATAAATATATTATAAATAAACAATTACGAATACATAAATATATAATTATAAATATATGATAAATAAATAATTGCGAATATATAAATAATTATAAATATAATATATTATGAATATAAATAATTATGAATATATAAATATATAATTATAAATATATGATGAATAAATAATTATGAATATATAAATAATTATAAATATAATATATTATGAATATAAATAATTATGAATACATAAACATATTATATATAAATACATACAAATACATAATATATAAAATACAACAGTAAACATGATATCATACTGGTAGAGAGCTTTGGCCCAGTTCAGAAACGTCTGCCATCTTTTATTCAAAACGGCCCAGGCCCAGTTTCCAGAGGAAAGCTGATCTCCTCACACAGCGGCCATGCGGTTTGCTGTACATCTGTTCTCTGTTGCGCACAGAGCAGCACTAGCGAGCTGAGTCGGGCAAGTTGACAGTACCTTGTCCCTGACACCAACACGTTCACAGGAAGCTCTGGTGTATTTGTACGACACCAGCTTGCTAGCAACTAGACCTGAGGTCTTCACATCCAGCGTCTGCCGCGTGAGACTGGGTAACCGTACCTTTATGTCTTTGCCAAAAACATTGGAGTGGAAGCAGATCCAGTTGTCGGAGACGAACAGGCGTCCCTGGTAGAGGATGTCTTTCTGCAGAGCGCAGGTGTAACCTGACAGGAGACACAATGACACCCATATGACACCCGCTCACCGAGCAGACAGAGGGACGAGCAGACAACCTCCCACGTCCACACATGTGCTTCTGATGGCTTCATACTCCACTCACTGGAGGAAGTGTGCGTTCTCAAGCCGGATGCGCCGGTTTAAACTGGTGTCGTGAACCCGAACCGTGAAATCATCAATCCTGTCCCTTCTGTTTGTTTTTGTTTATTTTTGCCCCCAGTTTCCTGATGTTCCCCCCCCCCCCAGGGCTCTTTAGAGCTCAGAAATGTTGAGAAGGGTTGAGAGGGTGGGAGGAGCACTTTGAGGGGCTGATTAATGAGGAAAATGAGGGAGCGAGAAGGTTGGCTGATGTCGGGATAGTGTATCAGGAAATGCGGTGGATTAGCAGGGAGGAAGTGAGGGCGGCTGTGAAGCTTCTCGGGTGACTTTCGCTGAGGCGTTTTGTTTTTCGGATGGTGTTGCCATGTCGGCGAGCATGCACCTCTTCTCCCCCCCCCTGTCCTTGATAACCATGTCGGGCTTGTTGGCTTTTATCTCCCTGTCGGTGTGGATGGGCGCGTCCCAGAGGGTGGTGACGTCATTGTTCTCGGTGACCGTTTCTGGCTGATGTTCGTACCACCTCCTCAGTCGCCTGGATCTCCTGCAGACCTTCCAGTGCAGGTATGCTGCTGCCTTGCTGTGCCTGTACTTGTACTCAGTCTTTGCCACTTCCGGGCAGCCGGAGACAATATGGCCGATGGTTTCTTTGTGCATTATTATTATTATTATTATTATTATCGGATATTTTCTGCTTAACAAACAAAGCACAAAAATATTGTCACGCGCATGGATAAGAAGACACACTGGCCGCTGGCTGGCGGGTCTGACCCTTTAGTCTAGCGGTTAGCGATGCCTCCTGCGGTGCGGGCGATACAGGTTCGCTTCCCGGCCGCGGCAGATCCTGTGGTTGCTTTGTCCCCCGAATTCGCTACATTGGTGTCAGAAGTGGGATGGAGCGACCGTAAGGCCAGCGGAAGCGCATGCGCCCTGAGACGTGAAGGAGCTGATATGCTTAAACGCTGATATGCTTAAGCGCGGGGACGCGCTTCCCGAAGGAGGGGGAAGTGTAACGTGCATGAATACAGTGTTTCTCAACCGGGGGTCGGCGGACCCCTAGTGGTCCGTGGTGTAATTGCAAGGGGTCCGTGAAAATGAAATATCTTTAAAAAAAAGATCCTATGACATTTATAGAAATAGGATTATTTTACTCAAATGTGACTGAGACCTTTATCTACCTAAACTATAGAGGGTAACAGGACTTTTTTCTCTAATTACATCTGTTTCACAAGTGTAATTTATTGTATTTTAATAAGAGATCTCGCTCCCGTTTGCATTGTTAAAAGTTACTGCATAAAAATTCTGTTGTTACATATATCTGAAAGTTACTGAACACATATTCTGTTTTGTTACATATATCTGAAAGTTACTGAATACATATTCTGTTTTGTTACATATATCTGAAAGTTACTGAATACATATTCTGTTTTGTTACATATATCTGAAAGTTACTGAATACATATTCTGTTTTGTTACATATATCTGAAAGTTACTACATAAGAATTCTGTTTTGTTACATATATCTGAAAGTTACTGAATACATATTCTGTTTTGTTACATATATCTGAAAGTTACTGCATAAGAATTCTGTTTTGTTAACTATATCTAAGTTACAACTGAAAGCTCTTATTTTTGCCCCAAAGAGTGAATAAATGCTATAGTGCAATTTAAAATGCAGTTTCTACTGTTTCTATCAAATTGCAACCCCCCTCCCCCAAGATCAGGTGGAGGGGTCCTCAGGGTAGATCAAAAATACGCAGGGGGTCCAGGACCCCAAAAAGGTTGAGAACCACTGGATAAGGAGACACGCTGGCCGCTGGCTGGCGGGTCTGAACCTTTAGTCGAGCGGTTAGCGATGCCTTCTGCGGTGCGGGCGATACGTGTTCGCTTCCCGGCCGCGGCAGTTCCTGTGGTTGCGTTGCCCCCCGAATTCGCTACAATATTGATAATTACAAGACATAATAAAACCCTCATCCGCTGTGTGTAACTTACTGCTGACAGATATCGATAGCGTTTATCAAGTATTTACAGGGCAGCTGGCACATATCTGAAACACAAGTCCCATTTAATTTGACACTGTATGAAAGGCACAGCTGACACCATTTCATTTCCTGCGGTATTTAAGGTAGAACTAGTCGTTCTGATCATGAAGGACTTACTTTGTCTGAGGAGCTCCTCTCTGCTGATCTCCTTAAATAATTTATGGTACTGGGAGTTGGTCTTGGATAGCTGAAACACAACACACGCAACGTTAGAACCCTGTGACATACACTGGGACGTACACATGATGACGTGCGCGCACACACACATCAGGCTTTGACATCTGTCAGTTCACAGTAGCTGTCTTTTAACGTTAGGTGGCTGAGCAAGGCGATGGAAAGAAGATGTGGGGTTGGTTCCCGGGCGCTGCAGCCGCCCACTGTTCCTATACAATAGTGTAACGTGCATGGATAAGAAGACACGCCGGCCGCTGGCTGGCAGGTCTGACCCTTTAGTCTAGCGGTTAGCGATGTCTCCTGCGGTGCGGGCGATACGGGTTCGCGTCCCGGCCGCGGCAGTTCCTGTGGTTGCGTTTTCCCCCCGAATTCGCTACATTGGTGTCAGAAGTGGGATGGAGCGACCGTAAGGCCATCGTAAGCGCATGCGCCCTGAGGCGTGAAGGAGCTGATATGCTTAAGCGCGGGGACGGTTTACCGATGCCAACTCCTCTGTGGTGAGACATTTATATGACAAGGAATCCTGTGACCCGTAGGACCTGTGTACTGGTTCTGGTGGTACCTGGTAAAATCACCATTCAAGGCCATGAGGAAGAGCTCTGACTGTTATCAACAAATTATTCCTTACATCAAAGAAAACAAAACCGACCGACAACCAAACTGGAGGCCATTCCTCTTTTTGCAGATCCCATTTTGCTGCCATTATGAACCCCCCCCCCCCAGTATATTTTAAGTACATTTTTAGAGTGTACTTAATTATAATATGTATACTAACTTTGGGGAACTAAGACTGTAACTTATATAACCATGCTGTGAACTATATAACAGCTTTCGGGGAGTTCACTTTTTGTGTTGGGGGTTCTATATTTCAGAGAGGATTATATATATATATACACTACCGTTCAAAAGTTTGGGATCACCCAAACAATTTTGTGTTTTCCATGAAAAGTCACACTTATTCACCACCATATGTTGTGAAATGAATAGAAAATAGAGTCAAGACATTGACAAGGTTAGAAATAATGATTTGTATTTGAAATAAGATTTTTTTTACATCAAACTTTGCTTTCGTCAAAGAATCCTCCATTTGCAGCAATTACAGCATTGCAGACCTTTGGCATTCTAGCTGTTAATTTGTTGAGGTAATCTGGAGAAATTGCACCCCACGCTTCCAGAAGCAGCTCCCACAAGTTGGATTGGTTGGATGGGCACTTCTTGCGTACCATACGGTCAAGCTGCTCCCACAACAGCTCAATGGGGTTCAGATCTGGTGACTGCGCTGGCCACTCCATTACCGATAGAATACCAGCTGCCTGCTTCTGCTCTAAATAGTTCTTGCACAATTTGGAGGTGTGTTTAGGGTCATTGTCCTGTTGTAGGATGAAATTGGCTCCAATCAAGCGCTGTCCACTGGGTATGGCATGGCGTTGCAAAATGGAGTGATAGCCTTCCTTATTCAGAATCCCTTTTACCCTGTACAAATCTCCCACCTTACCAGCACCAAAGCAACCCCAGACCATCACATTACCTCCACCATGCTTAACAGATGGCGTCAGGCATTCTTCCAGCATCTTTTCATTTGTTCTGCGTCTCACAAACGTTCTTCTTTGTGATCCAAACACCTCAAACTTGGATTCATCCGTCCACAACACTTTTTTCCAGTCTTCCTCTGTCCAATGTCTGTGTTCTTTTGCCCATCTTAATCTTTTTCTTTTATAGGTCAGTCTCAGATATGGCTTTTTCTTTGCCACTCTGCCCTGAAGCCCAGAATCCCGCAGCCGCCTCTTCACTGTAGATGTTGACACTGGTGTTTTGTGGGTACTATTTAATGAAGATGCCAGTTGGGGACCTGTGAGGCGTCTGTTTCTCAAACTAGAGACTCTAATGTACTTATCTTCTTGCTCAGTTGTGCAACGCGGCCTCCCACTTCTTTTTCTACTCTGGTTAGAGCCTGTTTGTGCTGTCCTCTGAAGGGAGTAGTACACACCGGTGTAGGAAATCTTCAATTTCTTAGCAATTTCTCGCATGGAATAGCCTTCATTTCTAAGAACAAGAATAGACTGTCGAGTTTCAGATGAAAGTTCTCTTTTTCTGGCCATTTTGAGCGTTTAATTGACCCCACAAATGTGATGCTCCAGAAACTCAATCTGCTCAAAGGAAGGTCAGTTTTGTAGCTTCTGTAACAAGCTAAACTGTTTTCAGATGTGTGAACATGATTGCACAAGGGTTTTCTAATCATCAATTAGCCTTCTGAGCCAATGAGCAAACACATTGTACCATTAGAACACTGGAGTGATAGTTGCTTGAAATGGGCCTCTATACACCTATGTAGATATTGCACCAAAAACCAGACATTTGCAGCTAGAATAGTCATTTACCACATTAGCAATGTATAGAGTGTATTTCTTTAAAGTTAAGACTAGTTTAAAGTTATCTTCATTGAACAGTACAGTGCTTTTCCTTCAAAAATATGGACATTTCAATGTGATCCCAAACTTTTGAACGGTAGTGTATATATATATATATATATATATATATATATATATATATATACCCACTGAGGATGTACAAGCCAGTGCATTCTTAGTGCCAGTCTCTAGCCTGGATAAATGGGGAGGGTTGCGTCAGGAAGGGCATCCAGTGTAAAACCTTTGCCAAATCAAATATGCGGATCATAAATCAGATTTCTATACCAGATCGGTTGAGGTCCAGGTTACCAACGAAAGCCACCTGCCACCAGTATTGTTGGCCAGCAGGGTTCCGGTGGAAACTATGCTACTGTTAGACGAAGGGGAAGGAGAGGGGGAAGGCATGTGCGGAGGAGACAGGGGGAGAGGAGGAAGGATATGAGTGTGGAGGTGAGAGTCGGATCTTTGAATGTTGGCATTATGACTGGTAAAGGGAGAGAGCTGGCTGATATGATGGAGAGAAGGCTGGTATATATAGGGTGTATGCAAGAGACCAGGTGGAAGGGGAATAAGGCCAGGGGCAGGGTTCAAATTCTTCTACCATGGTGTGGATGGGAGGAGAAATGGGGTAGGGGTAATTCTAAAGGAAGAATATGTCAAGAGTGTGTTGGAGGTGAAGAGAGTGTCAGATCGAGTGACGAATATGAAGCTGGAAATCGAAGGTGTGTTGATGAATGTTATCAGCGCATATGCCCCGCAAGTTGGGTGTGAGATGGAAGGGAAAGAATTCTGCAGTGAGTTGGATGAAGTGGTGGAGAGTATACCCAAAGAGGAGAGAGTGCTGACTGGAGCGTACTTCAGTGGGTATGTTGGTGAAGGGAACAGAGGTGATGAGGAGGTGATGGGCAGGTATGGTGCCAAGGAGAGAAATGTGAATGGACAGAAGGTCATGGATCTTGCGAAAAGGATGGAAAAAGCTGTGGTGAATAAATATTTCAAGAAGAGGAAGGAACCTGGGGTGTCATATAAGAGTGGAGGAAAGTGTGCACAGATGGGCTATATCTTATGCAGTAGGCGTGATCTTAAAGGGATTGAAGACTGGAACGTGGTGACAGGGGAGAACATAGCGAGGCAGCATCGATGGTGGTCTTTAGGATGACTTTGAAGTTCAAGCAGAGGAAGCGAGTAAAGGCAGAGCCAAGGATCAAATGCTGGAAGTTGAAGAAGGAAGACTGCTCTGTGGAGTTCAGGGAGGAGTTAAGACAGGCGCTGGGTGGTAGTGAAGAGTTGCCCGATGGCTGGGCAACCGCTGCAGAAATAGTGAGGGAGACAGCTAGGAAGGTACTTGGTGTGTCATCTGGACAGAGGAAGGAAGACAAGGAGACTTAGTGGTGGAATGAGGGAGCACAGGAAAGTATACAGAGGAAGAGGTTGGCAAAGAAGTGGGATAGTCAGAGAGACAAAGAAAGTAGACAAGTGTACAAGGAGATCAAGAATCAGGGACGCCTTATTAGTCATTTCACTTCATGCACTTGCGTACATGAAATGAAACGAAATGCAGTTTTCCCCCAGCCCACAGCAGTACAACACAAAGACAAAAACACATACAAAAACTACAAGAACACACATACCCAAACTAACACATGACTGAATGAATGCCTTTATTTGTCATTGCACAGCTGTACAACGAAATTAAGTGCAACTCCCCAGTGGTACGGAAAAAAAAATATCTATACAAATAGTCAAAACACAAATAGACACACATTTGCAGCACATTCAACATATAATGTATGCTTAAGTGTAAGATAGATATTCTGTGGATCGCATTAACCCAAGGCAGCATATTTTTTTGCACATGCCAAATGTACAGATGTTATTGCACAGTTTCAGGATATTACTGCAACCTTTGAGCTGGTTAACAGAGTTCAGTTCTTTCATGGCACTTTGGTAGAAACTGTTCAAAAGCCTAGAAGTACAGGTCTTGAAAGACTTATAGCACCTCCCAGAGGGCAGCAGAGTGAAAAGGTGGTTGCCTGAGTGAAATGAGTCCTTGATTATGTTTGTGGTCCGACGTAGGCAGCGGGATCTGTATACTATGTCCTCAAGTGAAGGTAGCTGTGTGCCAGTGGTTTTCTGTGCTGACTTAATCACTCTCTGCAGCGCTTTCTTATCAGCCACAGTGCAGCTGGCATACCACACTAAGATGCCATAAGTGAGTATGCTTTCTATGGAGCAGTGATAGAAGGACACCAGCAGCAGCTGGGACAAATTAGCTCTTCTCAGTGTCCTTAGAAAGCAAAGCCACTGCTGTGCCTTCTTCACCAGGGAAGTTGTATTGACAGTAGGGAAGTTGTATTGACATATATCCAAACTAAACAAAGCAATCACTGTCCAAGGGAACGAACGCCAGCCAGGATGACTATCGGAACTGCCGGTCTGAATGGGTTAGCAGTTAGCTTATCCTGCCCTGCTTCCATGTCCTGTCAGACCGCCCAAGGCATAGTAGATGCAACGTAAAGCGAAGAAAGAGGTGTTGAATGCAAAGGAAAAGGCATATGGCAAGTTTTTTGAGAGGTTAGACACAAAGGAAGAAGAAAAGGACTTGTACAGATTGCCTAGACAGAGGGATCGAGCTGGGAAGGATGTGCAGCAGGTTAGGGCGGTCAAGGATAGAGATGGAAATGTGCTGACAAGCGAGGAGAATGTGTTGAGAAAGTGAAAGGAGTACTTTGAGGGGCTGATGAATGAAGAAAATGAGAGAGAAAGAAGGTGAGGTGATTTGGGGATAGTGAATCGGGGAGTGTGGTGGATTAGCAAGGAGGAAGTGAGGTCAGCTATGAAGAGGAGGAACGGTGGAAAGGCAGTTGGTCCTGATGACATACCCGTGGAGGCATGGAGGTGTTTAGGAGAGATGGCAGTGGAGTTTTTAACTAGATTGTTTAACACAATGTTGGAAAGGGAGAGGATGCCTGAGGATCTGAGAAGCAGCATGCTGGTACAGATTTTCAAGAATAAGGGTGATGTGCAGAGCTGTAGCAGCTACAGAGGTATAAAGTTGATCAGCTGTTGATCAGAAATCAATCTAAGAATTGCGTAGCTCCGCAGGATGGCTGTCTTCACCTCCACCACTGGCCGTGTTGCCGTCTTTTCACCACGTAGGCCTCGTTAGCCGATGACGCTAACTACCCAACCGGATAAACTCTCCCAAAAAAACTCAACGGTTAAGGGTGTTGATTTTCACGAAATTTGCCTATTATCTTATGAAACTGTAAACACGATACAGACAGGGTATCAGAATTATCAAACAGTAATAAATGATAAACATAGGACAGGTTACGGTAAGTATCTTGGCAGATAGCATAGAGGTATGGAGCTAGCCTAGTGTAAACTACTAATAAGACACGTTAGCCCCTAGCTAACGGGTCCGACCCATTGGTCGAGCGGTTAGCCAGGTCGCCTTGTGGTGCAGTACACCCGTATCGAATCCCGCACCGGGCAAGAAAATAACCGGTTATACTGGTGGCAGCGGTGGGATCCGGAAGTGTGCAGATTCTCAGAAGTCTCTTCGGAGCGCGGGAATAACAAAGCGCGAGGGCGTGCTTCCGGGAGAGGGTGACGACTGTAAACTACTAATAAGACCCGTTAGCCCCTAGCTAATTAAAGGAAATTAAAGGAAAGCATAAAATATACTTGCTTTAACAGAGCTTTCTTTTTGCATTTCTGCCTTTATTTGACCATGACAGTGGAGAGAGACAGAGATGACACGCAGCAAAGGGCCCGGGATGGATTCGAACCCAGATCGCTGCGGTAACGACTCAGCCTTGTCATGTGGCGCGCGCTCCATCAGGTGAGCCACTGGGGCATCACCATTGGAAGAGAAGGTTTTCTCACCTGAGTGTAAGGAGACTTCTTCCTCAGTGTCTTTGAGTCTCTGTCAGTCTGGATCTGAGACAGCAGCGAGGGGTCAAAGGTTTTGGACCTGCAGACAGACCGTCAGATAGACAACAAACTCTTATTATGTGCATTAGTAAATATTGCATGAGGTAAGCTGGATGGAAATGGCAAAATTCAATAAAACTTCCTCAGTGGCGCAAAAAAGTTTGTCTGGTCACTTGAGGTCATTTTTTTCTTTTGTCGAGTAAGAGTGTACGTGCCGCGCGCGGGTGGCGTAGCGGTCTATTCTGTTGCCTACCAACACGGGGATCGCCGGTTCGAATCCCCGTGTAACCTCCGGCTCGGTCGGGCGTCCCCACAGACACAGTTGGCCGTGTCTGAGGGCGGGAAGCCGGATGGGGGTATGCGTCCTTGTCGCTGCACTAGCGCCTCCTCTGGTCAGTCGGGGCAGATTAGCATCGTCCTCCGTCAGCGTAGTGCTGGTTGTTTCCAGAGCTGGCAAGCGGTCGGCGTTGGATTCGAGCGAAGGAATCTTGTGGACATGGTCTGATACTGTAGCTTGAATAGGGTCCAGCTTCGCTTCGAGTGTGGAGACGGCTGCCCTGGAAGTCAGCAGAGAGGGCTTCTCGGAGTTCTTCTAAGAGGCCAGCTATGGTCGCCATGTGTAACGGGGGCAGTCCTATGCTGTTCTATGCTGGTCAGCCTGCTGCACGCCCGTCACTCTCATCATTAGCTCTGCGTTGTGTTCTATTTTGGGTGGGGCCCCAGGTGTTGTGGAGGGCCCTCAGTCTCTCATCATCATCATCACCATCATGATCAAGGAAGAAGGGGGGGCACACAGGACTCTATTTGGCCCACCTTGCCATTTATTTTGGTTTCAAACCCTTCGACAAACGTCCAGTCCTCCAGCTGGAGTGGTGTTTCTTACAGACGTGGGGGTCGAAGTTCAACCACTGCCCAGACTTCACTCGTGTGCGTTAGAAGGAGAAACCGTCCACGGGACTCCGATGTAAGGAAGGATAAACAAGTATTTTATCCCACAGCTTGCAGTATCTTCTTACAGGGATACTCAAGGTTACCTTCTCCTCAACCAGCAAAACTGCTACGGGAAGAAACACGCGTGGCTCGGCTCGATCGCTGCTTGAGACTCCTCCCACAAAACAAAAATGGCCTCTCCCGCGTTCCCTCTTCCGTGTACCCACAAGACCACTCTCTTAAAGCGACAGTACAAGTATATGACGGTCGTTATAAAACATACATAAAAGTAAATAATGACATAAAATAAAATGTAGTAAACACAAATAACAGCACACAGACAGGATTTGGTGATATTTCATACTCAAACAAAATAAAATAAAAACATTAATTTTAACCTGGTTACACATGTTAAGTTCGATTCCCCGGGGAATCGCATTTCACGCTCTGATCTTTCTTGGCTTGTTTTAGTTGCTTTGGTTGCCATATGTCTGTGATACGTTGCTGAAAATAATAATGCTGCCGAGGTGAAATTGCAGGGTTTTACCAAAGTTAAACAATCACAAGTTGCGGGAGCCAGACTCACCGCGTGTCCGCTCCACCTACCCGCCCCGGAAGTCCGTCCGAGTGGTGTTATGTGGATTTTGTGAAAGCTTGATGATGGAAGTTCACGCAAAGGTTTGCGTGCTTGTTTGAGGTGGCTATAAGCTTTTTATACGCTGTAAGGAAATGTGGTGAACTGCATGTCAAATAAAAGTAATTAATTAATTAATTAATGGGAATAGAATCCCACTGCTGCAAAGCTTCACTTGCTTACTTATTACTTTATTAACATAAATCCTTCAGTCGTTCAGTTCCGTTACTTTCATCTCTAGCCAGCGTCACTCGGGGGGTGGGGGTGGGCGGGGGATGTGTCTGTGTCACACTCTAATTGCTCCCCCGGAACCACACACTAGGAATAACAATCCTGTTGTTACAAAACCGATGGTCGGTTGTGTCTTCGTCTTGAAGATGAACGGTGGAGTTTTTGATCACTCGTGGCGCTGCTGAGCAAAGTGTCATGTTGACATGCACGTGTAAATACTGCAGCCTTGTAAATATCAAAAGTAGAAATTTGCACAAACATCTTTGAAGCGAGTAACTTCTTTCCACATGGTCGGTGGTTTAACAACTGACGTCACATCCGGACTAATGCGTTTATGGAAACAAACTCCGTAGTTCAGCTTTAACTGGCTCATCTCTCAGACATATGGTTTAGGACAGTGGTTCTCAACCTTTTTGGGGTCCTGGACCCCCTGCGTATTTTTGATCTACCCTGAGGACCCCTCCACCTGATCTTGGGGGAGGGGGGTTGCAATTTGATAGAACCAGTAGAAACTGCATTTTAAATTGCACTATAGCATTTATTCACTCTTTGGGGCAAAAATAAGAGCTTTCAGTTGTAACTTAGATATAGTTAACAAAACAGAATTCTTATGCAGTAACTTTCAGATATATGTAACAAAACAGAATATGTATTCAGGAACTTTCAGATATATGTAACAAAACAGAATATGTATTCAGTAACTTTTAACAATGCAAACGGGAGCGAGATCTCTTATTAAAATACAATAAATTACACTTGTGAAACAGATGTAATTAGAGAAAAAAGTCCTGTTACCCTTTATAGTTTAGGTAGATAAAGGTCTCAGTCACATTTGAGTAAAATAATCCTATTTCTATAAATGTCATAGGATCTTTTTTTTTTAAGATATTTTAGTTTCACGGACCCCTTGCAATTACACCACGGACCACTAGGGGTCCGCGGACCCCCGGTTGAGAAACACTGGTGTAGGACACGCAGGCCTACGTTCGGTGTTTCCAGGTCTGATGGGAACGCACCTTAATTCCCATGATTCACTTTGCGACATTTAATTATTCGCTTGAGATTCATTAAAACGTTTGATGGAAAGATGGAGTTCTATCACAGTCTCAAGGAACCACCGGGACTCCGTCAAAGACCCCGCGAGACCCTGAGTCTTATTTCTTCTTTTTTTTAAACAGCAGTTGAGTTTTGATTTGGTGTCTGAGTGGATTCAAATTCTTTTTCTTCAATAAAAAAACCAAACAAACGCAGAAATGGTTTAAACAGAAGTGAAATGGTTTCTGTGGGTTTACCTGACCAGGACAGGTTTCTTCCTGCCGGGCGGCCCTAGTGGGTCTGGGACCATGGCCTGGGTCTGTTCTGACCTGATTTTATCCATCCTCTGGCTCTCCTCTGGCCTGTTCTCTGCATCAGAACTACAGAGATGAATATATGGGATGCTTTTAAGTTCATATTCCATGAGACAGTTTCTTCACAAGTCCATTTATTATCTAAATGTGCTAAGAAATCAACAAGAGCCTGCAGGATTCACATCAGGGAGGGAGAGGGTCCTGGACGTACAAGTTTATCAACCCAAGTTCAGTAAAGCCAGGAAATCACAGTTACAAGATGATGTCAAATGCATGTTTCTATTCAGGTATTAGTAGTTAGTGGTATAACTTGATAAGAGTTTAGCCATTTTAAATCTACTTATCGGCTTATTTTAAAGCACAGACAAACTTATTAAACCTTTATTTGCCCAGGTGAATCCCATTGAGATTACAAGATCCCTTTTGCAAGGCAGTCCTGACCAAGATAGCAGCAGTACAGTGTTTCAAACAACATACAAGCAAACTTTAAAAACACATAATACATACAGTAACAACCTAACAGAGGCATATGCCTAAAACGACCGACAGGAGGAAACGGATCTAGCTAAGGAAGCAATTACAAATTCCAACTGAATTTGCTTTCAAACCCTTCAATATATTTTTGAAAGCCCTACTTTAGATCAGCTCATCTAGCTGCAAATCTGTCTGCAAGAGGTTTAGGCTGCAGAGGCAGAAAACATAAAGGCCTGCTTGCCAAATTCAGTGCAAACCTTAGTGACGGCAAATTAAGTTAAATTTCTTTTATGAATCCCCTTGGGGAAATTCAGTTACTTCAAATTCACCCTAGCTAGCTGTGATCTGTTTAGCTAGGAGCAGTGGGCTGTCACCTTCATGCTGCACCCGGGGACCAATTCCAGGGGCAGGGGCACGGACAGGAGTATAAACCCTAACATGCATGTTTCTTTTTTGAAAAAGGGTGTCATTTGAGTGCAAACAGTAATTACTAGTTTTGAGTGCGATATAGCCACAAAGGTAACAGGGGAACAGACCAAGGATGGACTTATAAATAAGTATATCAATCAATGAATCAAGTTGCATTTACCAGTGAGTGAGTCTCTGCAAGGCCAATGAAGGCCACTGAAATCTGGCATATAGGGTGCAATGGTGAGTAAGTACTTTGCAGCCTGTGACAAACCTCAGAGCGTTGTAGTACAGAGTATGCAGCCAATGCAAGCATTGGGCAGAGGCGTGCATGTACAACAGATCATCATAGTCAAGTAAAGAACTTAGTCTCAACCAATTTTTTTTCCTGGCAACACAGGAAAAGCAGGATTTGTTTCGAAACAAACAAACTGCACTTTGAAATACAAACAATGCTAAAACAAGCACCTTGCTTGAGCTTCAGTTTCTTTACTAAGTTTTCAGTGTCAAATTTAAAGGTTAAATGATCTTCAATTAAAATAGCGAGATACTTATACTGTGACACCAATATGACCGCCCCACAAGGTCACAATGTTAAGAAGAGAAGCTAATGCCTTCCAGGTTTTAGAAACAACATCAATTTAGTTTTCGTTGCATTCAACACAAGTTTCAGCTCAAGCACCCCTGACTCTACAATACCAAAGGCAGACTGCAAATATTCAAGAGATTGAGCAAGAGTGGCACCACAGCAGTAAATGACAGCATTTTTATGTTGGCATAAAAATGAAACTGTGCATTAGGAATATTTTGCCCCAGGTTGTTAACGTAGATAATAAACAAAAGTGGACCTAAAACAGAACCTTGGGGGACTCCTGATGCAACATCTGTTCTAGCAGAGAAGTACTTTGGAAACCAGCATACAGCCTACACAGACAACACAATATTCACTTGTAATGATAATAATAAAATAATTTGTTCTGGATAAAAGTGTCCGCTACATGAAAGTGTACAAACCCCAATTCCAATGAAGTTGGGACGTTGTGTAAAACATAAATAAAAACAGAATACAATGATTTGCAAATCCTTTTTGACCTATATTCAACTGAATACACTACAAAGACAAGATATTTAATGTTCAAACTGATAAACTTTATTGTTTTTTTTGCAAATATTCACTCATTTTGAATTTGATGCCCGCAACACGTTCCAAAGAAGCTGGGACAGGGGCTTGTTCACCACTGTGTTACACCACCTTTCCTTTTAACAACACTCAATAAGCGTTTGGGAACCGAGGACGCTAACTGTTGAAGCTTTGTAGGTGGAATTCCTTCCCATTCTTGCTTGATGTACGACTTCAGTTGCTCAACAGTCCGGGGGCCTCCGTTGTCGTATTTTGCGCTTCATAATGCGCCACACATGTTCAATGGGAGACCGGGCCCCTGTCCCGGCTTCTTTGGAAGGTGTTGCAGGCATCAAATTCAAAATGAGTGAATATTTGCAAAAAAACATAAAGTTTATCAGTTTGAACATTAAACATCTTGTCTTTGTAGAGTATTCAATGGAATATAGGTCGAAAAGGATTTGCAAATCATTGTATTCTGGTTTTATTCACGTTTTACACAAGGTCCCAACTTCATTGGAATTGGGGTTTGTAAATTATAATGTTGAACAGCTGTGGCTGCTGCAGAATAAGGTGGTCAAATGTAACGAATGTCTTTGAAAGATCAATAAAAAGAGCAGCACAGGTTTTTTCGTGACTCAGTTATATCAATAATGTAGCGTCATTCAGCAAGTACATGAAATAGCAGTTAAGGAGTCAGTCCAGCCA
>NC_079211.1:145257712-145285212 GCF_029633865.1 Lampris incognitus
GGTGCGAATTGATTTTTGTGAATGTTTATGCCCCAGTTTCGGGCGTTGAGAGAATGAGACTGCTGAACACCTTATGTGATGTAATTCACCATTGTACCGATTTCTTTTTGTTTCTGGGAGGTGATTTCAATTGCACGGAAAATGCCAAACTAGACAGGAACCATCTAGAGCCTCATCCCGCCTCATCTGCTAAACTTAAGCGGTTGATTGAAACCCATGGCCTACAGGATGTTTGGAGAGGTTTTTACAAGAGTGACAGGCAGTACACGTGGAGTCACTCCAAGGATAATTTGTTATCTCTGGCCAGACTTGATCGTTTTTATTGCTTCAAACATAATTTTGGTATCTTTAAATCAAGTCAAATAACTCCTGTTGGTTTTTCTGACCATTGTCTTGTTCAGTGCTCTTTTTTCATTCAGCATGTTAAAGTACGGAGTGCATATTGGCATTTTAACACTGGTCTTCTACATGATAGAACTTTCAGAGAGGCTGTTGAGTTTCTTTGGGCTTTGCATGGAAAAAAGCAAGACCACTTTTTCTTCATTACAGCAATGGTGGGATGTAGGAAAGAGCAAGATAAGACAATTATGTCAGGAGTATACTTGCGATGTCACCAAGTACATTACCAGATCTCTCAAAGAACTGGAGATTGAAGTAGTAGAGTTACAGGGTTTAGTGGATTCTACAAGAAATCAAGGGCATATTGAAGCCCTTAAAGCTAAAAAGGCTGCCTTAGCCAACCTGTTGGGCACTACAGCACAGGGAGCTCTGGTCCGTTCACGTTTCATGAATGTGTCTCAAATGGATGCCCCATCACAGTTTTTTTTTTGGTTTGGAGCGAAGGAATGGTCAGAGGAAGATCATTCATTCGTTACGCTCTGGCGATGGAACCACAATAACGGGAACCCCTGAGATCCGCAGATATGCCACCTCCTTCTACAACGACCTGTTTAAAAGTGAATTTGTGGAGGATGCAGAGTTGGCCAGTTCTTTTTATGCTGGGCTTCCTCAGGTGGACGGTGATACCAATGCGGTGTTAGATGCAGAACTGTCTCTGAATGAACTGTACACTGCTCTCATGAGCCTGGGCAATTGTAAAGCACCTGGCATTGATGGCCTGCCCGTTGAATTTTATAAGTCTTTCTGGTCTGTGGTCGGCAAAGATTTGCTGGAGGTGCTTCAGGACAGTTTGTGCAGAGGACAGCTACCGCTGAGCTGTAGAAGGGCAGTTATCACTTTGCTGCCGAAAAAGGGGGATCTACAAGACCTGAAGAACTGGAGACCTGTATCTCTGCTGTGTGGGGACTATAAAATCCTCTCTAAAGTTTTAGCCTCTAGACTTAGAGAGGTGATGAGTAAGGCCATTCATGTTGACCAGACTTACTGTGTGCCCGGCAGGTTAATAAGTGACAATATCACACTAATTGGGCACGTTTTGGAACTCTCTGGGTCATTGGGTGTAGATACTGGTCTCATTTCCATAGACCAGGAAAAGGCTTTTGACCGGGTTGAACACAAGTACCTGTGGCAGACGCTAAATGCCTTTGGGTTCAGCCCAGGTTTCATAGCCAAGATCCAGGTACTGTACCGTGACATTGTGAGTATACTGAAAATTAATGGTGGTTTGGCTGCACCTTTCATTGTACAGAGGGGAGTACGTCAAGGATGCGCACTCTCTGGAATGCTGTACTCCCTTTCCATTGAGCCTTTCCTTCACAAACTTAGGGAAAAACTCTCAGGTGTTTTTTTCCCAGGTTGTACCACAGCTGTGAAGGTCTCAGCATATGCAGATGACGTTATGATAATGATTAACAAACAGAGTGATATTGATACCTTGGAGGGGACTGTATGTCTTTTCAATAGTTTGTCATCTGCTAAGGTAAACTGGGAAAAAAAGTGAAGCCGTGATGGTTGGGAAAAGGCCACTTGACAATTTAGTTCTACCGGGAGGGCTGATTTGGAAAAAAGGAGGGATAAAGTACTTGGGAGTTTATTTGGGTGAAGAATCTGTGTTAGAAAAGAACTGGGAGAACATTTTAGAAAAAATAGAAGGCCGGCTTAAAAGGTGGAAGTGGCTCCTGCCAAGCATGTCTTACAGAGGGAGGACGCTTGTAATCAACAATCTAGTATCCTCCTCATTATGGCACAGATTAGTTTGTGTCGACCCCCCTTCAAATTTACTTGCAAGAATTCAAGCTGTTTTAGTTGATTTTTTTTGGGATAATTTACATTGGATTCCCCAGGCTGTCCTTTTTCTCCCAAAGGAGGAAGGAGGACAAGGACTTGCACATTTGGCCAGTAGAGGCGCTGCGTTCCGCCTTCAATTCCTCCAGAGACTGCTTTATGGCCCGAAAGACTTGGTGTGGAGACCACTGGCACACATAGTGTTGCAGAAGTTTGGTGGTTTGGGACTGCATGACTCACTGTTCCTCATGGATTTGAAGACTGTGAAATTCCAAACCCTGCCACCTTTCTACCGCGGTGTCTTCACAGTGTGGAAGATGGTGGTGAAAGAGAGGACAAAGCAATGCGACTCCCTGTACTGGTTGTTGAGGGAGCCTGTGGCGCATGGAGGACGTCTGAACACACCCTGCTGGGCAGGATCGGCAGTCACAGAAGTGTTTTGCAGAGCAGGTTTTCTAACCCTTGAATCGGTGGTGCGCACTGCTGGACCTGACTTGTGCAATGCAGCTGCTCTTGCGGCTGGTCTGGGAGTGCGTTCTGTGAGGATCATCAACAGGCTGCTTGAACACTGGAAACGCTGTCTGACGAGACATGAATCCGTCCTGTTAAATGAATACAGCAATGGTTTGATCGTGCCTAATGTCGATGATCCTTTTCCTTGTTTAAGTATTCGTCCCAGCTTTGATGACTGTTCAGGTTTTTTTTTTACTGAGAAGAGAAGTACTTTTCTAAATTTAGAAGAAGCACAAGGCAAATTACTGTATGGAACGATGGTTAAATGTCTAAACAAGGGTAAACTACATGACCGTGTCGACACACCTTGGCGAAGTCATCTGGGCTTGGGAGTCGATGTCAGACCTGCTTGGAGGGGTTTATATAAACCGCCATTAACAAAGAAGGTTGCTGACTTGCAGTGGAGGATTGTGCATGGGATAGTAGCAGTTAATGCTTTTCTCTCTGTTATTGGTCAGGGTGTGAGTGATAAATGTATTTTTTGCCCTTACAAAGAAACTGTTTTCCACTGTTACCTGGAGTGCGTGCGCCTGGTACCACTGTTCATGTTGTTGGAGAGTTTATTCAGAAAGGTAGGGGAGGTTTTCTCCAAGCACACTTTCATTCTGGGGTTTGTGTATAAACGTACTGTGAAAGACAAATGTCAACTGATGAATTTCATCCTGGGACAAGCGAAACTGGCCATATATACACTACCGTTCAAAAGTTTGGGATCACCCAAACAATTTTGTGTTTTCCATGAAAAGTCACACTTATTCACCACCATATGTTGTGAAATGAATAGAAAATAGAGTCAAGACATTGACAAGGTTAGAAATAATGATTTGTATTTGAAATAAGATTTTTTTTACATCAAACTTTGCTTTCGTCAAAGAATCCTCCATTTGCAGCAATTACAGCATTGCAGACCTTTGGCATTCTAGCTGTTAATTTGTTGAGGTAATCTGGAGAAATTGCACCCCACGCTTCCAGAAGCAGCTCCCACAAGTTGGATTGGTTGGATGGGCACTTCTTGCGTACCATACGGTCAAGCTGCTCCCACAACAGCTCAATGGGGTTCAGATCTGGTGACTGCGCTGGCCACTCCATTACCGATAGAATACCAGCTGCCTGCTTCTGCTCTAAATAGTTCTTGCACAATTTGGAGGTGTGTTTAGGGTCATTGTCCTGTTGTAGGATGAAATTGGCTCCAATCAAGCGCTGTCCACTGGGTATGGCATGGCGTTGCAAAATGGAGTGATAGCCTTCCTTATTCAGAATCCCTTTTACCCTGTACAAATCTCCCACCTTACCAGCACCAAAGCAACCCCAGACCATCACATTACCTCCACCATGCTTAACAGATGGCGTCAGGCATTCTTCCAGCATCTTTTCATTTGTTTTGCGTCTCACAAACGTTCTTCTTTGTGATCCAAACACCTCAAACTTGGATTCATCCGTCCACAACACTTTTTTCCAGTCTTCCTCTGTCCAATGTCTGTGTTCTTTTGCCCATCTTAATCTTTTTCTTTTATTGGTCAGTCTCAGATATGGCTTTTTCTTTGCCACTCTGCCCTGAAGCCCAGAATCCCGCAGCCGCCTCTTCACTGTAGATGTTGACACTGGTGTTTTGCGGGTACTATTTAATGAAGATGCCAGTTGGGGACCTGTGAGGCGTCTGTTTCTCAAACTAGAGACTCTAATGTACTTATCTTCTTGCTCAGTTGTGCAACGCGGCCTCCCACTTCTTTTTCTACTCTGGTTAGAGCCTGTTTGTGCTGTCCTCTGAAGGGAGTAGTACACACCGGTGTAGGAAATCTTCAATTTCTTAGCAATTTCTCGCATGGAATAGCCTTCATTTCTAAGAACAAGAATAGACTGTCGAGTTTCAGATGAAAGTTCTCTTTTTCTGGCCATTTTGAGCGTTTAATTGACCCCACAAATGTGATGCTCCAGAAACTCAATCTGCTCAAAGGAAGGTCAGTTTTGTAGCTTCTGTAACGAGCTAAACTGTTTTCAGATGTGTGAACATGATTGCACAAGGGTTTTCTAATCATCAATTAGCCTTCTGAGCCAATGAGCAAACACATTGTACCATTAGAACACTGGAGTGATAGTTGCTTGAAATGGGCCTCTATACACCTATGTAGATATTGCACCAAAAACCAGACATTTGCAGCTAGAATAGTCATTTACCACGTTAGCAATGTATAGAGTGTATTTCTTTAAAGTTAAGACTAGTTTAAAGTTATCTTCATTGAAAAGTACAGTGCTTTTCCTTCAAAAATATGGACATTTCAATGTGATCCCAAACTTTTGAACGGTAGTGTATAAGCAGAAAAAGAAAGATAGAAGACTCAGTAGACACTGAGGTAAAGCTGCTGTTTACTAGAATGGTAAAAGCCAGGATGATTCTTGATTTCAATTATTACAAAGAAATGAAAGATACCCAGCAATTCAGTGCTATCTGGGCTTACAGGGAAGTGTTGTGCTCAGTAAAAGATGACCAACTTGTTTTTTCTGGAGAATTGATGTGATTTACCTTTTATTTTCTACGGAATTTCATTTATTGGCTTGTGGTTTGAATATGATTGTATTTTTCTAAAATAAAAGTCACTTTTTTAAAAATCAAAAAAATCTCTCTCTCTCTCTCTCTCTCTCTCTCTCTCTCTCTCTCTCTCTCTGTCTCTCTCTGTCTCTCTCTAAATATGTCTCTGCTTCTTACCTTCTCTGTCACACTTGCTCCTTCTCTCTCTCTCTCTCTCTCTCTCTCTCTCTCTCTCTCTAAATATGTCTCTGCTTCTTACCTTCTCTGTCACACTTGCTCCTCTCTCTCTCTCTCTCTCTCTCTCTCTCTCTCTCTCTCTCTCTCTCTCTTCTCTCTCTCTCTCTCTCTCTCTCTAAATATGTCTCTGCTTCTTACCTTCTCTGTCACACTTGCTCCTTCTCTCTCTCTCTCTCTCTCTCTCTCTCTCTCTCTCTCCTCTCTCTCTCTCTCTCTCCTTCTCTCTCTCTCTCTCTCTCTCTCTTTTCTCTCTCCTTCTCTCTCTCTCTCTCTCTCTCTCTCTCTCTCTCTCTCTCTCTCTCTCTCTAAATATGTCTCTGCTTCTTACCTTCTCTGTCACACTTGCTCCTTCTCTCTCTCTCTCTCTCTCTCTCTGACTCCCTCTCAGCCGCCTGTTTGCCAGTGTTCCTGCCCGTGGCAGGTTATCCGAAGGTCAGTTTTATTTACTGACTAAACTAAACTGTCCAGAATAAGTCCTCTGTACTTTCTGTTGACTGTAAACACACACACACACACACACGCACACACACACACGCACACACACACGCACACACACGCACACACACGCCACTGCACTTTGAAATACAAACAATGTTGCGTTATGCCAAGATTTCAGTCAGACTTTGGAACGGTTTGCTCTCTGCTGACCACGATGAGAAGGAAAACGTAGTCTTGGTTTTTCCATATATCACATGTTTATCAGAACCAGAACGCGGGGAAATTGGGTTCTATTACAGACGCTCACGCTCTAGTGAGGAAAAACCAAAAACTAGCAAGATACGAGGTAACAAGAAAATGGAAACAAATAGAAACAAGGAAAACAGAAAGAAAAGATAAAATACTATAAAATAAGAGCAGAATGTGCCTCACTGTAATGTAAACCGTGTTTCATCCTGTTCCGTTCGTTACTTAACCCTACCGAATGCACGGTTAAGGCTTTACTTGCTTGCTAATTACTTAATTAACATAAATCATTCAGTCACACAGTTCCGTTACTTCCAGCTCTCGCCGGCATCACACCGGGTCTGTGTCACACTCTAATTGTTTCCCGGAACCACAAAGTAGGAACAACAATCTTATTGTTGCATCTTTTCTCTTTCTTTTTTTCTTCTTCTTTGAAGTAAAGTCCCTTAATCAACTTATCGTTCACTCTAAGTAGTCCATCTTCTCAATAAACAAAATAATTCTGTTATCCACACGTCGGTGAATGTGGGTAAATCCATCAAAATATCACCCGTAAATAACTACATTTATACTCTTGACATTATTCTCTTTATTCCTGTGATGATTATTAACAACAGCATCAATTCAAATATCCATAACCAAACGTTTTGAGAAACAAACTGTGTATAAACATTCCACTTCCACATCTCTCTTTCCTTTTTTCTTATTTTTCCCCCCTTAACATTCATATGTAACGCAACAGAGGGTGGTCTCCAGTCGTCTTGGTTACATTACATTGCATTGCATTACAGTCATTTAGCCGACACAAAGCGACTTACAATACGTGCATTTAACGTAGGAAATCAGGGGAACTACGAGTCATCAGAGGTCATAAGTGCATCTAAACAATAGCACGGTTCTCCATGCTGTTGGACTCTGCCCACCCCTCGCCAAGGACTGTGTGGTGGCTGCAGGCGCATCAGCCTGTCTATGTAAAAAGCTGCTGATGCATGGTCAATAATCCAGGCCAGAAAATCAAAGAAGGTTGAATTAGTTCATCTGGTTACAATGTTTATTGACAGATACGTTTCATCACTCAACGGAGTGACGTCTCCAGTCTAAACTGTGCAGTATAGACTGAAGATGTCACTTCGTAACCACGTTGTATCCAGAAGAACTGGTTCAGCCTTCTTTGATACGTAAAAAGCTGTCACGCGCAGGCGTCCTCCCGCAAGGATCAACCCATAAACATCCTGGGTCAAAGCCCTGCGGCGATCAGGAAGGAGTGACGGGGGCAGGACAGTGAAGTCTGGCAGCCCCTAGCCACAACCTGGCACACGGGCGGTGGGGTGTATGATCAGTCACTAAGCCCTGGAACTGAGGCAGAGAGGCTTCTCGGTTGCTGCACCTATGCCTGAGCAGCCCCATTTAGGATCTACTCTGCTCACCCTTGTTGGGGAGGGGGCTGGAAAAGGTGCCCTAAACATAGTCTGCTTCATACCTCCTGTCTGTATCACCGTATCCAGAGGGATCACCACCATGTGGTCAGAAACAGAAACTAGTATATTTTGGTGCCTGGAGCATAGGAACCCTCATGGACAATCAATCTAGCAACCGACCTGAACGGCGTACTGCCATCATCGCCCGAGAGCTGAGGAGATTCCGGATTGATATTGCCGCACTCTCTGAAACTTGATTAGCTGACCAAGGGCAGCTGAAAGGAGAAGGGTGGTTACAGTTTTTTCTGGGAAGGAAAAGCGGCTGATAAGCCAAGGATCCATGGTGTGGGCCTTGCCATCAAAGACAGCTTCATTTGCCACCTTACTGAGCTTCCTCTGGGCATCAATGAATGCCTGATGACAATACGACTGGCACTTGTAAATAACCAAGCATCCCTGTCATCAGCGCATACGCTCCAACACTTGATTCACAAGATGAAGTAAAGGAGGCCTTCTATGCCGACCTGGACAATGTTCTCACCAAAGTCCCCATGGAGGCTAAGCTAATCCGGCTTGGAGATTTCAATGCCAGAGCGGGACGAAATTACAACTTGGCAAGGAAGGAGTTGGAAACACAATTTCCAATGGCATCCTGCTGTTAACAACATGCTCAGAACACAGCCTACTCATCACCAACACACGCTTCCACCAGAAGAACAAACTTAAAACAACCTTGAGGCACCCTCGTTCTAACATCTGGCACCTCATTGACTACATTATTGTCTGTCAAAGAGTCCTACGTCAAGTACTTAACACCAGAGCGATGATCAGTGCAGATGACTGCTGGACTGACCACTGCCTTATCCGCCAACCACCAATCTGTCTGCAGTGCAGGTCCTTGAGCTGCAGTACGCTGATGACTGCGCTCTTGTAGCTCACCCACCAGAAGACCTGCAAACCATCCTTGCCACAGTTGTGAGTGCCTACAGCAGACTGGGTCTATCAGTCAACACCAAGACCGAGGTGTTATACCCATGGAGGTCCAGCCCCCACCCACTATGCCTGTCTTCACTATAGAACACTAACCACTCTCAGTTGCTCCATCTTTCAAATACCTGGGCAGCATCCTTTCTGAAGGCTCCAACACTGGTCATGAAACGCGTAATAGAATCAAACAGGCCTCTGCAGCCTTTGGCAAACTTCGACGTAAGGTCTTCCAAGACAAAATTCCCATTTACAAAGCCGTCTGCACCGCAACTCTCCTATACAGCTGTGAAGCCTGGGTCACATACAGCCGCCACCTAAAGATGCTGGAGCGGTTCCACATAAGGTGTCTGCAATGACACATGGGGATCACACGGCATGGCTGTGTTCCTCATGCTGGGATTCTTGCTAGGACAAACTGCAAGAGCATAGAAGCTACGGTCACCGAACACCAACTGCGCTGGCCTAGGCATGTCATCAGGGTGCCTCAAGAACGCCTGCCACGTCAAGTCCCATATGGACAGCTTCATCTGGGCCGCTGGTCTGCAGGTGGTCAGAAGAAGCGATACAAAGACCAGCTAAAAACATTGCTGAAGAAGTGCTGTATCGACCCCTTGAGACTAGAGAAAGCTGCCCCTTCCAATAGACGGGAGATCTGCCACAGAGGTATAGAACAGCTGGGAATGGAGACGAATGTGTAAAAACATCAGGAAAGACCAAGGAGACAAACAGTCATGGCTGCCCCCACTAACTCAGACTTCATGTGCCCAACGTGCAATCAGACTTGTGGCTCAAGAATAGGACTCTAGTCATCAAAGTATACACCATTAATGAGGAGTGATGTCATCATCTGACTCAATGGACTACCAGCAAGCAAGCGTGTGTGTCTGTGTGTGTGTCTATGTGTGTGTGTGTGTCATTGCATGATGGGATAGACTCCAGCCAACCATGACCATGAACTAGATTAACTGAATATAAATGACCACTGATGAAAACATGAAACTCCCCTTCAGGACCCGATGTCTTTACCTGATATACCAGACCGCTGTGGGTTTGGTTTTTCATAACGGTAGAAAAAGGTATTAGAAGATGACAATCTCAAACAAAGGAAAGTTCCTATATATTTTTCCCAACATTCTTCTTATCTTTCTTCCAAAGAAAAAAACAAACTTTAATTGAAAGTTGTCGAATTCGTTCTTTCTATCTTAGCTTTAAGATAACCTTTCTCCTGTCAGTGAATATGGACGAGAATGAAGCTGGTGGTTTAAAGTCTTTTGAGGTTTACCAACTATATCTAACATTAAGCGTAATTCCAAAGTAACGGGGAGTGCAGAAGAGAGGCGAGGAGAGAGTGTAGGCAGGGTGGAGTGGGTGGAGAAGAGTGTCAGGAGTGATTTGTGACAGAAGGGCACCAGCAAGAGTTAAAGGGGAGGTTTACAAGATGGTTGTGAGACCAGCTATGTTGTATGGTTTGGAGACTCTGATGAACAGACAGGAGGAGGAGCTGGAGGTGGCAGAGTTGAAGATTTTCATTGGGAGTGATGAAGAAGGACAGGATTGGGAACGAGTATATTAGAGGGACCGCTCAGGTTGGACGGTTTGGAGACAAAACAAGAGAGACAAGATGGAGATGGTTTGGACATGTATGGAGGAGAGATGCTGGGTATACTGGGAGAAGGATGCTGAACATGGAGCTGCCAGGGAAGAGGAGAAGAGGAAGGCCAAAGAGGAGGTTTATGGATGTGGTGAGGGAGGACATGCAGGTGGCTGGTGTGACAGAGGAAGATGCAGAGGACAGGAAGAAATGGAAACGGATGATCCGCTGTGGCGCCCCCTAACGGGAACAGCTGAAAGTAGCAGTAGTAGTTGTAGTAGTATATCTAACAGTAAGCTTAACATTCATTGTTGGACTTGTGTTGTCACTGACTATGTCTGCTGTAGGACTGACTCGATTATTTCTCATGTCTATTGAATACGATACCAAAGTGGACAGTCACACTTAACAGGTCTTTAGCCAAAAGACTGTAATCAATGTTTAAAACATAAAATCATTTATATCTATGTATTGAAATCATACACGTTGTATTGTTCTGAATAGTTTTTCCCAGTTGTTTTCCAGACTAATGTTGATGTTCTGCTACCAGACAGACAGCATTGATGGTAACTGACAGGCTCACTTAATGAAACTTTAAAATGTGGTCTCCTATGAGCCTTCCCAACTGTAGTAAGTCTGTTTTATGTAATGCTATTGCCCTATTATGAGAAGTTTATTATGAGAAACCTTTTAAACATGAGACTGTGATGAATTCTATTGAGGAATTCTCCTTGATAGTCGTGAAAACTTCCTAAAATTTTCCCTTTTGTCCTTTTTTTAAGGATTTATCTTAAAGACGCTTTTCCGGCGTCTGGCTCCTGTTTGTTCAAGGCTCGGCTTTTTTATTTTTTGAAGCCAGCCAGCATGCCGAATTTCGCCCCAAGAGGCCACTGTTACATAACCTCACACGAACAGGAACAATTCTGGATCCGTGGAAACATAAAATCCGGGTGAAAATCAGTTTAAACCAATCTGCTCCTTTTAAAAAATCTGGGTATTTTTTGGTGAAAATCGGTAAAAACCCAAAACGCGGAGCCTTGTGTTTGCTTCCCGTCGCCTCTGTCTCCTCAGAAAGCAGAAAGGCCTCGTCCCACAAATTATCCTATGCTTCTCGTCCAAGGTGACCTAGCATGATGGCAACAAATAAAATTAGCTTCAACTCCCTGATCGCCGCCAACTTTATAAGGCAGTCAGCTGTGAGGAGGTCAAGGGTCAAAGGTCCGAGCCTCAGCATGTAGAATAAACTGCCCCGGTCATGTATGATAGTGGTGTGCAAACTAAAAACATTTCACACGAGAGACCAAATGAGGACCTGAATGAGGAGGGAGAACGCTCTTACCGCTGACATTGCGTCGGTCCGGGTCTGTGGCCAAGAGCCGGGCTTGGCAGGTGGCCGTGTTTGTTTGCGGCGTTCCCTCTCTGGCCCAAAGATGCGTCGTCGGCCCTGAGATTCTCCATCGGCGAGGTTGATGCTCCCGTGGGCGTTCACAGGTACTCTGGCGACCGCTGTGTCGACTTGTGGATTGTAAGATGGACTCCTACTGCACTAACTACTGATGAAGACTCATTCTGAGCTGTTCTGTGGCCTCCAACACACCCGCCAAATCAACTCTGTATAGTCTGCCGCTATGTTACTCAGATGTATACGTAGAACATGTCTCTGTGACTACACAGTCCCTCCTCCACTAGTAAACATAAATATACGGACGGCAGTCCACAAACAGCTGAGCTCTTTGACTGCTGCCACTCCACGATTACCCCTCCTGCCTGTCATCCATGACTGACAGGAATGCTGTGTGTTTGGCTTGTTTTCTATTGTTTACAGTCCAGACCCTCCTCTTCTTCCTCCTCCTCCTGCCCTAAATCCGCTTATCAGCGGCTCTAGTCAGTGATTGACCAGTCTAGCTCTGTGTCCGGTTGTCTCTCTGTGATGATACTTCACCAATAGAAATAATGTTATCCATCTTTAAAAAGTGTACATCTGGTGCCGCGGTAGCCAAATGGCTACAGCACATGCCACATGACCACAACGTCACTGGCTCTCTTTTAGCCACTGATCTTTGTTCCCAGGTAGCAAAATTGCTGTGGCCCGGACCCGTCCCACACCAACACTTCATCCGGCCCACGTACCAAGTGGAATGATGGCACTTGGGCGGTCCGCTCCCGTTTGTCAGATCTGGGCCAGAACCAAGCCATAGCAATGCCGCATGTGCCACATATTTGCCAAAGGTGGCCCAGATTTGTTTTGTGATATTTGGGCCATATTCGCCATTTACCACACGGGCCACTTCAGGGTCACATCCAGATCACATGTTGCCGAGAGCACCGCGTCTTTGCCAAAAAAAGCCCACATTTGATTTGGCATATTTAGGCCATATTTGCTATTTTACATGTGGGCCACTTCAGGCTCACATCCATTTTCTCAGGGCCAGAAGAAGACCATCAGTGCCGCATCGTTGCCTGAAGTGGCCCACATCCGGATGCTGTCTGGGTTACATGTCGTACCCACCTCTCTCTCCCTTGTTTCCTGTCTGCTGCTTCACTATCCTCTATCCAATAAAAGGCAAAAATATCTAAACAAAGGTCTTTAAATCTTTAATGCAGGCACAAAAAGCTCATTTTCTCCACTTCTTATGAGTAAAAAACAAAAAAACAAAACTGACCAGTCCACTCAGTTGAGTCCAACTCGTTTAAATTCATCTCAAGTGATGAAGAAATGGTGCAGTGTGCTGTCTGTGTGTACATTGTAATGTCTAGTATATCAAGATTCAAGTTGTTTTATTTGTCAAATGCACAACAATACAGCATGGCAGGCACCACCGGCGATGAAATGCTTGGGCATCAGTTCAACCTCAAAAAAGCTAAAGAATGTGACATAACAGACCAAGTTAAACCTAAAATAAAAAGTCTAAAAATTAACAAAACGTACAAAATTATAAATCAGAATCAGAATTATGTTTACTGGCCATGTAGGTTTGCACATCCAGGTCGTATTTTATTTCTGCTTCAATGGTTCTGTGCTTTATGAATTATATATAAGGCTTATTTTTTTATGACAAGCGTTAAATAGTCCCTTTGTGATCCATGGACGATCTTTATATATATATATATATATATATATATATATATATATATATATATATATATACTAGAAGAACCCCGCTACAATGTAGCGGTTTGGTTATCCACCCGTCTAAATCTCCCTCCTCTTCATCCTGCCAGCTAACCACCTTCCCCCTGCCCCTAAACCCCCCCCCACTCCAACTCCCTCCCCCCAAATGCTCAGAATCATCTGAAATGCTGAGAAAAGTGGTTTGTAGCCATTGTTAGAAAATGCATATTTTGCATAATTATGCATAATTATTATAATTATTTTAATTTTCTGCTATTTTTCTGGTCCTCTCTGGAACAATACCTACCACCTCCAAAAAAAAAAATGAGGATCCTAAGTGCATTTTTGAAAAAATGCATATATTTTGCATAATGCCAAAACATTTAAGTCCCAGAAAAAAAAATTTATAGGTGAAAAAAAATCAAAGATGCTCAGAATCACCTGAAATGCCGAGAAAAGTGATTTTTAGCTATTTTTATAAAAATGCATATTTTGCATATTTATGCATAATTAATTATGCATAATTTTAATTTTCTGCTATTTTTTATAGGTGCCCCCGATCATCCCCAATAACCTCCAAAAAGAATCAAGGCCCCAAGTGCTTTAGTTTATAGACTCTCACACAGACACACACCACACACCAGACACACATTGTGAAAATACAGGAGTATATATATATATATATATATATATATATATATATATATATATATATTTATCTTTATTTTTATTTTTATTTTTTTTATTATTATCATTATTATTATTTTTTTTTGTTCTGCCTCTTTTCCTCCCCAATTGTATCCGGCCAATTACCCCACTCTTCCGAGCCGTCCCGGTCGCTGCTCCACCCCCTCTGCCAATCTGCAGACTACCACGTGCCTCCTCCGATACACGCGGAGTCGCCAGCCGCTGCTTTTCACCTGACAGTGAGGAGTTTCACCAGGGGGACGTAGCGCGTGGGAGGATCCCGCTGTTCCTGGTATGTTGAGCTCCGTTGTATTGTTTAGCACTCACTGTAGATCAGCTATAGACAACCGTGACTAATATATACATTTTTTTTGTATGTGTATTTATGTTAACATTTTGATCTATTGTACCATTTGTCTACGTAAGTTTACATTTTTCATTTTCTGTTCTGTACCATCTGTCTTTTTGTTTTTCTGGGTGGTGTATAAAAATGGACAACACGCAAACTTTTGTATTCTGATATGTCACATCGAAGGTATAACAAAGACGGTACGTTGTTGAAGAAAAGGAAAATAAAATGTAAAAAAAAACCACTGTCAAATAAATACAGCCATGTTGTATATACTGTACTGTACATTGTACGTATAGTGATCCGCTCTTACATGCCCATCTACCTCGGGCATGTATGTAAGTAACCTGCTAACATCTATGTCAGCATCTCTGATATGTTCCCTGCACCGCTGCACTTTATCACCTCTCATTTCACCTGTATGAGTCAGTCCTTGTGTATACAGGTGAAGATTGTTGTGTTGTCGTGTCGTTATTCTGAGAGAGCCACGAAACCGGAGTCAACTTCCACGTGTGTGCAAATCTACATGGCCAGTAAACCACGATTCTGATTCTGAACTAGAGCTTGAGCTGTGAACCTGTTTGCCCGTCTGCCTGCCTGCCCCTTGTCTATCTGGTTGCCTGCTCGGACTGGTTTCCCTGTGTGCTGACCCCTGCCGGCCTCTGTTACCCAAGTGTTCCTGGAACCTTCCTGACTGCGAGTCGTGCGTTCGGGTTCTGACCTGTGCATTTCCCTGGCGAATGCAACAAGTGTCTCTTCTAAACAGTTCAGTAGGCATCCGTTGGACTATTTGGTGGTGGAGAAGGAGGCCCTTGCTCTGTTCTGGGCCCTCTAGCGTTTTGCAGTTTATGTGGGGTCTGGGTGCTACCGTTAGGGATCACCCACTGATCTTTCCGCACACTTGGTGACATCCAGATCAGAGGCTGGTTAGGTGGTCGTTATTTCTGCATTCTCACGATCTTGACATCCGCCATATTAAAGGCGGTGCCAGTATGATTGTGGATGCGTTGCCGCGGGCTCCAGTATTGTGAATAGTGACTGATGAGTGTCTGGTGACTCCTTTACCCTATTCTTCTCCTGCTGTGTTCCCCACTTCCATTCGCTTAACATTTGCTTCCAACGGGTTTGAAGGTTGCTGTGGAGGACGGGTGGACTGGCGGGAGTGGGTTGGAATATGGATTCTGGGAATCATTCAATGTTATGGCAATAGTGTGTATTACAGGTTTTTAATATTTTGTTCATGTGTTGACTTGAGATCCTGAGGTGGACCCCCATCTTAAGGGAGGGGGGGGGGTCTATCCATAAACTCCTGATTCCACTGACTACACATGACATGGTTGATGTAGGTTCATTTCTTGTACTTTTCCTTCAATAAATTAGTTTTGTTAAATTGCTTTTGGTTGTACGCATCGCCCTTTTGTCATGGCTGTGCTACCCGGTTTGTGACAGCACCAACACCGAGCCTCCCCCCGTCAGTTGACAACTGCCGTGGCGGCAGTTCGGACTTCCAATTATCAGCCCCCCCACAAAGCCCTGCACTTCGGACCATAAAAATGGCTTTATTAAACGTCAGGTGGCTAACTAATAAGTCATTTTTAGTTAATGATCTTGTACGTACCCATAACCTGGACTCCACCCTACTGACGGAGACCTGGCTGGATAGAAATGGGGCAGTTGCGCTCACTGAGACTGCACCTCCTGGCTTCAAATTCGTCCATACCACCAGATCTGATAGGAGAGGCGGTGGAATAATGGCTGCTGTCTTCTCTGAGTCCCATAGCTGCAAGGAAACCCCCCTCGGGGACTTCACGTCTTTTGAATACCTTTACTGTACCTTGTACTGCTACAATTTTAATAATTACCACCAAAATCTAAACATGGCTTTCTTGATGAATTTTGGGAACTACCGTCTATGGTTTCCACTGATTATGGCTGTTTCATTATCTTGGGTGACTTTAATGTTCATGTTGACAATCAAGCAGGCCCCAATACTAGAAACCTAATTAGCTTACTGGAGGCATTTGCTCTCACTCAGAATGTTTCTGGACCCACCCACAATAAGGGGCACACTCTGGACTTAGTCATATCAAAAGGGCTCAATATGGCTGTACCCTGTGTCATGGATGTTGCTACTTCAGATCACTGTTGTATATCTTTTAATGTGTCTGCTTTTCCTGTACAACGAAAGAGTACGCGAATTGCAGCGCTATCTATCCCTTTTAACTGTCAAGGACAACGCTCCTGAGTTCTCTATACAACTCGGTATCCAATAAACTATTGAAGTATGCTAACTTCGCTTTTTAGGTGTTTAAAGTATGTTCTAAAGGCTCTAATTGTCTTACAGTGTCCTCTGGTAACTCCAACTAAAAAGGTTGACTACCCCTTTAAGGCGCTTAAATATGGCATATGACCCCCTTTAAGGCAATCTAACATGGTCTAGACACCTCAATGTGTCACCGAGTAACTTATATTAAAACGGTGGACTAGCCCTTTAAGGTTCTAAAATGTGGTGTATTAGCCCTTTAAGGTTATATACTATGGTCTACACATCTCTGGGTGTCACTAGGTTACTTCCAGTAAAAAGGTGGACTAGCCCTTTAAGGTTGTCTCAACATGTCACTTACCATAGCCTACCAATCACAACAATGGTAGGTTTCAACACTAAAAGTAAATGCATTTCACATTGGTAAACAACTGATTTGCAGAACAATATCAACAATATAATATATTCATATTCAAAAGGTATACAAAATAACAAACATAGGCCAAACTCTTATCTAATAGGGCAATATAATATATCTAAGGCCTATAATTTAACCACAGGGTTACAGAATGATCAAAAAACGCTTCATTGACAATAATACAATTGAAACCTTTTAAGAAAACTGTAGATGAGTTGTCGCCGTTCGCGGCATCACAAACTGACGGTCTTGTGGACGACTTCAACTCAAAAATACGAAATATCTTTGATAACACTGCACCCGTTAAAACTAAAAACACAGAAAAACAAAAAGCCCCCTGGAGAAATGGAGTGGCTGTTAGGCAGCTTAAGAGAGGGTGTCGCCAGGCAGAACGACAGTGGAGAAAGACTAAAGTTCAGGTTCACCATGACATTTACAAGGACAGACTGAACAAGTACTGCAAAGAAATGAAACAGGCCAGACAGTCTTTTTTCCCTGAAATCATTAAGGGAAATATGAACAACAGAACAGTGCTTTTCTCTACTACTGACCGACTTATTAATCCTCCATCCCCCAACCCACCAGAGATGCTGTACAGTGAAAAATGTGAGCCATTCGCTACATTCTTCGACAACAAAATTATTGCCATTAGACAGAACATTAGTGCCTCAAGATCCAGTAATGAACGTACCCTCCAGTTCTCCACAAATATCACCGGTGCCATGTCTCACTTTGACCCTCTAGACCTTAAAAGTCTAGACAATATCATTGGGCAGCTCAGGTCCTCCACCCGATGCTTGGATCCTTGTCCCTACCACAGTCTAAAAAAAAATATTCTTAATTGCCTAGCACACGATGTCTTAGAAATGATTAACTGCTCTCTTCAGAAAGGTATATTTCCTGCAGCACTTAAGACAGCTGTCATTAAACCACTTCTGAAGAACAGCCTTGATGCAGCGGTTATTGCCAACTACAGGTCCATCTCCAACTTACCAGAAAAACACTTTAAAAAAGTTTTTTCTCAAGTTAATAACTATTTAATATCAAACAACTTTCTAGCCAATTATCAATCAGGTTTGCGATCTCACCATAGCACAGAAACGGCATTTATCAAAGTTGTGAACAATCTGCATATGAACACAGATTCTAAAAAATGATCTGTTCTTGTGCCCTTGGATCTCACTGCCGCCTTCAACACCGTTGATCATGATAGGGAGTTTGGGAGTCTCAGATGTTTGCAGAACAGTATGGGTTCCAACACACCACATCAAGCCCTCTCCACCCACAAGCAGATGGGAAGGCGGAGAAAGGAGTGGAAATTATCAAAAGACTCCTGAAAAAGGCCACTGAAACCAAGTCAGACCCTTACCTGGCATTGCTGACCTATCGATCCTCACCTCTGGCATCCGGAGTATCGCCAGCGGAGCACCTCATGAACCATACACTGCACAACACACTGCCATGCATGCCTGTGAAAAAGGAAAACAGGGAACTGACACAGAAACACATGCAGCTCAAGTGGGAACAGAAAAAAACCACAACAAGGCTGCCAGGAGTCTGAAACCTCATACAGAACACAGTGTGGCCAGAATCGAAGAGCCCTCTGCATGGAACAGAAAGGCAATGGTCCTGAAAGAAGTAAGTCCAAGGTCATATACCGCAGAAGTCTTCTTAAGACTAAGGAGACATTTCAGGAACAGGCAGGTGCTGAAGTGACACCTCCTGTCGTGCATCCTCCTGACGTGCACCTGACTGAGTTTCCTCCACCCTACACCAACAACTGAAGCACCAGTCATGCGCAGGTCTAGCAGGCCTAGAAAACAGAAAATGATAATGGAGTTGTAGGATAGAAACAAAAAAAACAAAAAAAACAAAAGACTTTTGAGTTTGGTTAGACATCGGAGTGTGGAGTTATTCGAAAACTTATCAGAAAGTTAAATTGAGTTGGGATAACTGAGCAGGAAATAGTGTGACTTACCGGTTTGTTGTTATACAGTATACCTGTACTGAAAAGAAAAGTGTCAACTATGTTGTTTAATGTTTAAATGACTAGGTATGGCAAATAGCTTAATGTGACTTACTTGTTTGTTATTTTACCTGAAAAGGAAAGTGTTAGAAATGTGGTGTAATGTTTAGATGACTTAGTTTGGTTATAGCTTAACAGTCTCTAGACTTTATACTTACCTTGTATTCTTGTTCTTATTACTTTTTTGTATTAACTTCAAAGGAAGGAGGATGTAATGATATGTGCCCACCGGGCCAGTAGGTGGCAGTATTGGGATATCTTGTTTATTGTAGAGGGTTAAGGTTCATGCGCAGAACGTTCTAGGATCAGAACATGTGACAGCAACGGAACAGACAAGACGTGATTAAATACACAGACAAGATTTAATTTTCAGCTTGATTTATTACATAATAGAACATTACAGGTATTGTGTTGAAAGTGCAGCTATATCAAAAAGGATATTTATTTACATCTAAATGGTCAGAATTGTAGCTTTAACTGGATTTCATCTGTAGCTGCACTGTGCTTTAGTGACAGGCAGGTGGGGTGTTGGCATCACATCAGAAATGCTGAAGATCAGAGGGTTTAGCCTCACCTTTAGGATATCATCTAGAGGAAAGTGGTGGTAGATATGTTTCACTCTGTGTAGACGATAACAATATGATGCCACGATTTATGAGAGAGAAAAAATATCTAATTTTAACCTTTAATAACCAGAATGTACATTGTATGCAGATGGAAATAAAGGTATATGAACTGTATGGTTTCCATCCATTATCCAAACCGCTTATCCTGCTCAGGGTCACGGGGATGCTGGAGCCTATCCCAGCAGTCATTGGGCAGCAGATGGGGAGACACCCTGGACAGGCCGCCAGTCCATCACAGGGCCAACACACACACACACACACACACACACACACACACACACACACACACACACACACCTAGGGACAATTTAGTATGGCCGATTCACCTGAACTACATGTCTTTGGACTGTGGGAGGAAACCGGAGCACTCGGAGGAAACCCACATAGACATGGAGAGAACATGCAAATTCCACACAGAGGATGACCCAAGAATACCCCCAATTAGCTTTTTACAAGCAAATTCTATCCAAAGGACATTTATTCCATGACAGCGTATAATTTGGCCAACGGGTGAAATTTAAGAGAGAAAAAGAGAGGGCCAAGAACCGAGCCCTGTGGTATGTCATATTAAACAGTAAAATATTTCAAGTACTCAGCAGGTCAAGGACATGATAGCCTTGTGGAAAGTGAACATTTCTCCTCCAGGATGTTCAAATTGTGGCTGTTTTACAATATCATGGTCATTATAATGAATTAAAAACTGTTGCACACTGCAACCTTGTTCAGAAAATATGGCCTATAGCAACATACCCCTAGCAGCTAAGAGCTAGTATGTGTTAGTTTGGATATGTGTGTTCTTGTAGTTTTCGGATGTGTTTTTGTCTTTGTGTTGCGCTGCTGGGGGAAACAGCAAATAAAGTGTTCCCGATTCCTGAGCTGTAGAAGAACGCATTGCAATGTTCTTTATAAGCTGACAGGGTACATGGCCAGTTGAAATTGTGGTCCATTTAGACCCTCTGGCTACTAATACAATCCTGCTGCATAAAACGTGTGTTCTTATTTACTAAGGCTACCATCTGAATTCTCCTGGCTGTATAAATAATGGAATGAGCACTGAGAATAATGAGAATAGGAATTTCTCCTTTGTTAAAATAGTGGCAAGATAAAAACCTCACAGCAAAGAGTTTGCCTAGAAATCAGATTTTCTGTGTCAGGGTAAACCCAAAACCATGACCGACTACTCTGACAGAGAATTTTCACCACTGGCTTTCACAACATGTCTGTATTTGTATAGACGTTCAGAGGAACACCCCAAACCCAACAACTTATAGCCCTCATTTCATTCTGGGCCGTGATAATAAGGCCAGTCTATGAACAGACTCACCACACCGCTGGTCAATAACTACGCAACAACTACATATTACCAAGATTTCACATTAAGTACATATTAACTACACAATAACTACACATGAACCACACAACAACTACACATTAACTACACATTAAAACACAATAAATACAAAACAACACAATAACTACAAAATAACTACACTGTAAATAGACACTAATTACACAATAACTATACCCAGATGCCCAGATGCAGGTGGCTCCTTCAAGAACTTGGAACAGCTCATTACATGGGCAAGAATGAGCTTCAAGCCCACAAAATCCAGGTCTCCGGTCCTCAGGAAAGGAAGTGTAACCGACTAGTTCAGTTTCTCTTTGGGAGGCACCCAAATCCCATCTGTGACTGAAAAGCTAGTCAAAAACCTGGGTAAGATCTTCACCAACAATCTGAAGGACAGTGGCATGCCAGGCAAGCAGTGATGACCTCAAGACTTGGGTTTCAAGAGTGGAAAGGTCGGGGCTTCGTGGAAAATTCAAGGCCTGGCTATATCAACATGAAATCCTGCCTGGACTCCGCTGGCCACTACTAATCTATGAAATCCCAGTCACCATCGTGGAGGGCTTTGAAAGAAAGATCAGCCAGTTCCTGCGCAGGTGGCTGGGCCTGCCGTCGAGCCTAAGCAGCATCACCTTTAACAGGCATAACACCAAGCTACAGCTTCCTCTCAGCAGTCTGGCAGAGGAGTTCAAGGTCACCTGAGCCAGAGAAGTCTTGCTCTACCGAGATTATGCTGACACCAAGGTCTCTTCTGCAGGTATGGAGGTCAGAACAGGAAGGAAGTGGAATGCACAGCAGACAGTTGAGCAGGCTGAGGCAAGGTTGCAGCACAGCATCCTGATGGGCACTGTGGCAACTGGTCGGGCCGGGCGCAGGAGCAACTCAAGACCTTGTTACGGTAAAGCCCAAGGAAAGGAGAGGTGAAAGCTGATCCAGGAGGAGGTAGGTACAGAGGTGGAGGAAGCTCGCTACAGCAGAATGATGGGTATGTGAAAGCAGGTGACCTGGACCAAGTGAGAGCATACACCATGCCGACAGATCACCTGGGCAGAACTCTGGAAGGTGGAATCATACCGATTAAGGTTTTTTTTTTGTGTGGTCCAGTCAGTGTGCAATGTCCTCCTAAGCCCTTCCAACCTGTTCAGCTGGGGCCTGGCGAACTCACCTGCTGACCAACTCTGCCAGAAAAGGGGATCCTTAGAGCACACCTTGAGCTACTGTCCTTGGGAGAGGGGTGGTATCATTCGCGCCATGACCAAGTTCTGCGGTCAGTAGCAAATACCATCTGCACTGGGATCAGCTACAGCAAGCAATGAAGCAGCAACACCCAACAAAACGCACCATCACCTTTGTTCAAGCAGGGGAGAACCCCAGCCCGAGCCAAAGGCCCAGGGTGGGCTGCTCACAACAGCAAGGGACTGGTAGTTCCTGGTCAACCTAGGGAGACAACTTAAGTTCCCAGACACCATCACAGTTACCACACTCAGGCCAGACATGGTCCTGATGTCCATGGCAACCAAACAAGTGGTTTTGCTAGTGCTAATAGTCCCCTGAGATGATCGGATGGAGGAGGCACAAGAAAGGAAGAGAGCCAAGTATGCAGATCTGGTAGTTGAGTGTCAGAGGAATGGGTGGAAGGCCCATTGTGAGCCGGCTGAAGTGGACTGCAGGGCCTTTGCAGGCCAGTCTCTACACCCGGATCCTGGGACTCCTGGGGATTTGTGGGCTGCAAAGAAGAAGAGCCATTAGGAACATACTGGAAGCTGCTGAAAAGGCTTCCTGTTGGCTCTGGGTGAAGAAGGGTCATGTATGGCGTAATGCGCTACCTGGACACAAGTCAGGGCTTGCTCACCCCCGGCTGGGTCGCTCGGGCGAGGGTGTGTGATGTTAAGACCCGAAACACCTGATGACCCTGGGTGTGTCCAGGTTGCACCACATGGTGTATCAAAGAACTACAACAACTACACATTAACTACACTATAAATACACAACTACACATTAACTACACAATAAATACACAACTATATACACAATGAATACACAACTACACAATAAATATACAACAACTACAGACCAACTACACAATAACTATACAACACATAACCAAGACTTGACATTAACTACATTAACTACACAATAATTACACATTAAGTACACAATAACTGTTATGTTCAGGTTTAGAAGGATGGGGCTTGTTTTATTCCACTCTTAACTAATTTATTAAATAACTCATTCGGTTATATCTATGTGCATTCTTAGTGTGTCTTCTTCATCTAATCCTATCCAGTTCTCTCAGGTAAGTACTAACAGCTAGTTCCATCTAGTGGGCAGAACGTATAACAACATCCAATCATCACAATAACTAGTCAAGTCAAGTCAATTTTATTTGTATAGCCCAATATCACAAATGACAAATTTGCCTCAGGGGGCTTTACAGCAACACAACATCCTGTCCTTAGAGCCTCGCATCGGATAAGGAACAACTCCCTAAAAAAAAAAAACAACCCTTGAACAGGGGGGAAAAATAGGAGGAAACCTCAAGGAGAGCAACAGAGGAGGGATCTCTCTCCCAAGACGGACAACGTGGAATGGATGTTGTGTTTACACAATTTACAGAAACCAACATTGAAAGAGGAGAACAGAATTATAAAATATATGAAGATTATGATGAGGAGGATGCCAAGCAGTGTCCAGACGCCACCGGAACAGCTCAGGACCCGAGCCACGTGACCGCCATCACCATGTTAAAAAACAAAAACAAAAACAAAAAACTAACCACACAACTGCACAACTACACTTCAACTACAAAAAAAATACACAACAACTACAGAACAACTACATATTAACTACACAAATACACAACAACTACATAATAACTACAAAATAACGTACTATGTACTTATGTGGAAATTAAAAAAGTACCTGAAATGAAATTTCTAAGAGTATTAATAGACAACAAATTAAGTCTGAAGCTGTATATAAGTTATATTAAAGCTAAAATGTGAATGAACCTGAACCTGTCCCTCGAACTCACGAGCAACAAGTCACTTGCCATAGCAGAGAAAACAACACATTGGATCACTGTTACGTTTCAATTTGGAACGCTTGCCGTGCATTCCTGAGGGCTCCCCTGGGGAAGTCCGACCACACTGTGTTACTCCTCATCCCACAATACAGGCAAAAGCTTAAATCCATCAAGAAAACATCCAAATCTGTCAGGTCCTGGTCCATGGATGCCATTGAAACGCTTCGAGAGTGCTTTGAATGCACTAACTGGAATACATTTAGTGCAGCTTGTGACTCCCCGAATGAACTCACTGCCACAGTGACGTCATACATCAAGTTCTGCGAGGACATGTGCATCCCTACCTCACAGATAAACTAGATGAGTTTTATGCAAGGTTTGAAAAACCTATTCCACCAGCCGTCCTCCCTACTCCCACTCCAATGCCACCCTTCCGCATCCAGGAGGACGAGACGAGAGCTACACTGAAGAAGCTGAACATTAGGAAAGCATCAGGGTCAGACTGCATCAGTCCTGCTTTGTTGAGCCACTGTGCAGCACAATTGGCCCCAATATTTCCACCATATTTAACACCTCTCTAAGCCCATGTACAGTCCCCACAGTGTTTCAAACGCTCTACCATCATCCCTGTCATCATCTTGTGCCAAAGTCCTCAAAGATCACCTGCCTCAATGACTTCAGACCAGTTGCCCTAACATCTATGGCCATGAAAGCATTTGAGCGCATAATTGTGTCATACTTCTTCCTACACCTGCTTCTGCTTCTGGTGTGGGGAGATGGCTGCGCAAATTCACGTTTGCAGCGGCCTCACCCAGTACTGGTGTGGGAAGACGGCGGCGCGAACTTACGTTTGTGGCAGCCTCACCCAGTACTGTCCATGCAGTGTCTTTGTCCACGTCTGCGTCTAAGTTTTAGTCTTCATTTGATGGTTGGGATAGCCTGGTCTGAGATGGTGCGTTTTGTTGGGTGTTGCTGCTTTGCTACTTGCTGTAGCTGATCCCAGCCTGGTCTGAGAGCCTGGTCTGCTGCATCCTGTGGGCCTAGGGACCACGGTCCTGCCAGAGCTTTACCCGAAGAGGAAACACTAAGGGTGGTCTGATAGGACGCGCAAGCAGGGTCGGCTAAGCTAACTGCTAGCCCATGCAGACCGGCAGTTCTGATAACACCGAGGGCAGTCTGGCAGCGGCCTCGCCTAGTGCTGGCTGTGTTTTGGGTGTCATGTGGATTGTGGGGAGGTGTGTCGAAGGTGTCTGGCTGGGAGGGCTGGCGTTGGATTGGCTGGGGGAGCCTGGTTTGCTGTGTCCTGTGGGCCCAAGGACCACGGCCTTGCCTGGAGCTGCGCCTGAAGAGGAAACACCGAGGGCAGTCTGACATGACGCGGAAGCGGGGGCAGGCTAAGCTAACTGCTAGCCCATGCAGACCGGCAGTTCCGACAGGCATCCTGGCATTCGCTCTCTTGGACAGTGAATTTTTTTTTCTTTTGATATGTTGGATATAGTATGTCTTTTTGTAGTTTTTTTGCAGTTTGGATATATGTGTTCTTGTAGTTTGGATATGTGTTTCTGCCTTTGTGTTGCACTGCTGTGAGCTGGGGGAAGCGATATTTCGTTTCATTTCATGTGCGCAGGTGCATGGAAGGAAATGACAAATAAATGTTCCTGATTCCTGACACTTGAAAACTTGCCACCTCCCCAATGATGGACCCATATCAACTTGCCTATCAAGCCAACCGATCTGTTGAGGATGCAGTTAGCACAGCCCTGCACCATGCCTGGCAACACCTGGAATCACCAAACACCTATACATGCATCCTGGTCATAGACTTTAGTTCCGCCTTCAACTCCATCAACCCGCTCAACCTCTTGACCATACTGTCTTGATGCATGCTCCATAATCCAGGTAAGAACATCACAGAGAGGTGAATCAGTTCATCTGGACACAACGTTTATTGAGAGAGACGTTTCATCACTCAAGGTCATTGCAAGTGACCTCTTCAGTCTGTGTTGCCACCAAGGGAGTCGGTTTGTGGAATAACTGCAGTGATGAGCTGAAAACATCAGGTACTTTATCTGAACTAAAAGACTCCACAGACACAAAATACTGAAGGGTTATGAGATGGGCCAGTGGCCAGTTTTTTCTTTTTTGTTGTGGTCCAAATGGGTTGATTTGTTTGAGTCGACTGAGATAGAGATCACGGACAGTGATGACTGTAGGTTGAACTTTCATTTCTTATTATCAATGTAGTATAAGGACGTTGGACTAGGAAAGTTCTTAACTTCTTCTTACCGCTTCAGAACATGGTCGGTATAATTTGAGTTGCTTGTTTGTCGCTTATATGTTGCAGACGATTTTGTTTGGTTTTGTTGCTTATACTACGTTGGGATTATGTATCTGATATTATGTAGCTGGGATGATGTATCTGATATTATGTAGCTGGGATGATGTAGCTGGGATGATGTATCTGATATTATGTAGCTGGGATGATGTAGCTGGGATGATGTATCTGATATTATGTAGCTGGGATGATGTAGCTGGGATGGTGTAGTTGGGATGATGTATGTGGGATGATGTATGTGGGATTATGTATCTGGGATGATGTAGCTGGGATGATGTGTCTGGGATGGTGTAGTTGGGATGATGTATGTGGGATGATGTATCTGATATTATGTAGCTGGGATGATGTAGCTGGGATGATGTATCTGATATTATGTAGCTGGGATGATGTAGCTGGGATGATGTATCTGATATTATGTAGCTGGGATGATGTAGCTGGGATGATGTGTCTGGGATGGTGTAGTTGGGATGATGTATGTGGGATGATGTATGTGGGATTATGTATCTGGGATGATGTAACTGGGATGATGTGTCTGGGATGGTGTAGTTGGGATGATGTATGTGGGATGATGTATGTGGGATTATGTATCTGGGATTATGTAGTTGGGATGATGTAGCTGGGATGATGTAGCTGGGATGATGTGTCTGGGATGGTGTAGTTGGGATGATGTAGTTGGGATGATGTATGTGGGATTATGTATCTGGGATTATGTAGTTGGGATGATGTAGCTGGTATTATGTAGCTGGTATTATGTATCTGGGATGATGTATGTGGGATGATGTACCTGGGAAGATGTATGTGGGATTATGTATCTGGGATGATGTATGTGGGATTATGTATCTGGGATGATGTAGCTGAGATGATATATGTGGGATGATGTATGTGGGATGATGTAGCTGGGATGATGTAGCTGGGATTATGTATCTGGGATGATGCATCTGGGATGATGTGGCTGGGATTATGTATCTGGGATGGTGTAGCTGGGATGATGTAGCTGGGATTATGTATCTGGGATGATGCATCTGGGATGATGTAGCTGGGATTATGTATCTGGGATGGTGTAGCTGGGATGATGTAGTTGGGATGATGCATCTGGGATGATGTATCTGGGATGATGTATCTGGGATGATGTAGCTGGGATGATGTATGTGGGATGATGTATGTGGGATGATG